>NW_027362981.1:3000000-3270880 GCF_046119375.1 Phyllobates terribilis
ATACAGGGACCAGCATAAGTGAGCACACCCCTGTATTATCAGTACATTATATATACAGCACTCAGTATTAGTGAGTACACCCCCTGTATTATCAGTACATTATATATACAGCGCTCAGTATAAGTGAGTACACCCCCCTGTATTATCAGTACATTATATATACAGTGCTCAGTATAAGTGAGTACACCCCTGTATTATCAGTACATTATATATACAGTGCTCAGTATAAGTGAGTACACCCCTGTATTATCAGTACATTATATATACAGCCCTCAGTGTAAGTGAGTACACCCCTGTATTATCAGTACATTACTTATAGAGTGCTGAGTATAAGTGAGTACACCCCTGTACTATCAGTACATTATATATACAGCGCTCAGTATAAGTGAGTACACCCCTGTATTATCAGTACATTATATATACAGGGCTCAGTATAAGTGAGTACACCCCTGTATAATCAGTACATTATATATACAGAGCTCAGTATAAGTGAGTACACCCCTGTATTATCTGTACATTATATATACAGGGCTCAGTATAAGTGAGTACACCCCTGTATTATCAGTACATTATATATACAGCGCTCAGTACAAGTGAGTACACCCCTTTATTATCAGTACATTATATATACAGGGTTCAGTTTAAGTGAGTACACCCCTGTATTATCAGTACATTATATATACAGCGCTCAGTGTAAGTGAGTACACCCCTGTATTATCAGTACATTATATATACAGCACTCAGTGTAAGTGAGTACACCCCGTATTATCAGTACATTACATATACAGGGCTCAGTGTAAGTGAGTACACCCCTGTATTATCAGTACATTATATATATACAGCGCTCAGTATAAGTGAGTACACCCGTGTATTATCAGTACATTATATATATACAGCGCTCAGTATAAGTGAGTACACCCGTGTATTATCAGTACATTATATATACAGGGCTCAGTATAAGTGAGTACACCCCTGTATTATCAGTACATTATATATACAGCGCTCAGTATAAGTGAGTACACCCCTGTATTATCAGTACATTATATATACAGTGCTCAGTATAAGTGAGTACACCCCTGTATAATCAGTACATTATATATACAGCGCTCAGTATAAGTGAGTACACCCCCCTGTATTATCAGTACATTATATATACAGTGCTCAGTATAAGTGAGTACACCCCTGTATTATCAGTACATTATATATACAGTGCTCAGTATCAGTGAGTACACCCCTGTATAATCAGTACATTATATATACAGAGCTCAGTATAAGTGAGTACACCCCTGTATTATCTGTACATTATATATACAGAGCTCAGTATAAGTGAGTACACCCCTGTATTATCAGTACATTATATATACAGGGACCAGCATAAGTGAGTACACCCCTGTATTATCAGTACACTATAAATACAGCCCTCAGTGTAAGTGAGTACACCCCTGTATTATCAGTACATTACATATACAGTGCTGAGTATAAGTGAGTACACCCCTGTACTATCAGTACATTATATATACAGCGCTCAGTATAAGTGAGTACACCCCTGTATTATCAGTACATTATATATACAGGGCTCAGTATAAGTGAGTACACCCCTGTATAATCAGTACATTATATATACAGAGCTCAGTATAAGTGAGTACACCCCTGTATTATCTGTACATTATATATACAGTGCTCAGTATAAGTGAGTACACCCCTTTATTATCAGTACATTATATATACAGGGCTCAGTATAAGTGAGTACACCCCTGTATTTTCAGTACATTATACATACAACGCTCAGTATAAGTGAGTACACCCCTGTATTATCAGTACATTATATATACAGTGCTCAGTATAAGTGAGTACACCCCTCTATTATCAGTACATTATATATACAGCACTCAGTGTAAGTGAGTACACCCCCGTATTATCAGTACATTACATATACAGGGCTCAGTATAAGTGAGTACACCCCTGTATTATCAGTACATTATATAAACAGAGCTCAGTGTAAGTGAGTACACCCCTGTATTATCAGTACATTATATATATACAGCGCTCAGTATAAGTGAGTACACCCGTGTATTATCAGTACATTATATATACAGGGCTCAGTATAAGTGAGTACACCCCTGTATTATCAGTACATTTTATATACAGCGCTCAGTATAAGTGAGTACACCCCTGTATTATCAGTACATTATATATACAGTGCTCAGTATAAGTGAGTACACCCCTGTATTATCAGTACATTATATATACAGCGCTCAGTATAAGTGAGTACACCCCTGTATTATCAGTACATTATATATACAGCGCTCAGTATAAGTGAGTACACCCGTGTATTATCAGTACATTATATATACAGCGCTCAGTATCAGTGAGTACACCCCTGTATTATCAGTACATTATACATACAGCGCTCAGTATTAGTGAGCACACCACTGTATTATCAGTACATTATATATACAGCGCTCAGTATAAGTGAGTACACCCCTGTATTATCAGTACATTATATATACAGGGCTCAGTATAAGTGAGTACACCCCTTGTATTATCAGTACATTATATATACAGCGCTCAGTATAAGTGAGTACACCCCTGTATTATCAGTACATTATATATACAGCGCTCAGTATAAGTTAGTACACCCCTGTACTATCAGTACATTATATATACAGAGCTCAGTATAAGTGAGTACACCCCTGTATTATCAGTACATTATATATACAGGGCTCAGTATAAGTGAGTACACCCCTGTATAATCAGTACATTATATATACAGAGCTCAGTATAAGTGAGTACACCCCTGTATTATCTGTACATTATATATACAGAGCTCAGTATAAGTGAGTACGCCCCTGTATTATCAGTACATTATATATACAGGGACCAGCATAAGTGAGCACACCCCTGTATTATCAGTACATTATATATACAGCACTCAGTATTAGTGAGTACACCCCCTGTATTATCAGTACATTATATATACAGCGCTCAGTATAAGTGAGTACACCCCCCTGTATTATCAGTACATTATATATACAGTGCTCAGTATAAGTGAGTACACTCCTGTATTATCAGTACATTATATATACAGTGCTCAGTATAAGTGAGTACACCCCTGTATTATCAGTACATTATATATACAGCCCTCAGTGTAAGTGAGTACACCCCTGTATTATCAGTACATTACTTATACAGTGCTGAGTATAAGTGAGTACACCCCTGTACTATCAGTACATTATATATACAGCGCTCAGTATAAGTGAGTACACCCCTGTATTATCAGTACATTATATATACAGGGCTCAGTATAAGTGAGTACACCCCTGTATAATCAGTACATTATATATACAGAGCTCAGTATAAGTGAGTACACCCCTGTATTATCTGTACATTATATATACAGGGCTCAGTATAAGTGAGTACACCCCTGTATTATCAGTACATTATATATACAGCGCTCAGTACAAGTGAGTACACCCCTTTATTATCAGTACATTATATATACAGGGTTCAGTTTAAGTGAGTACACCCCTGTATTATCAGTACATTATATATACAGCGCTCAGTGTAAGTGAGTACACCCCTGTATTATCAGTACATTATATATACAGCACTCAGTGTAAGTGAGTACACCCCGTATTATCAGTACATTACATATACAGGGCTCAGTGTAAGTGAGTACACCCCTGTATTATCAGTACATTATATATATACAGCGCTCAGTATAAGTGAGTACACCCGTGTATTATCAGTACATTATATATATACAGCGCTCAGTATAAGTGAGTACACCCGTGTATTATCAGTACATTATATATACAGGGCTCAGTATAAGTGAGTACACCCCTGTATTATCAGTACATTATATATACAGCGCTCAGTATAAGTGAGTACACCCGTGTATTATCAGTACATTATATATACAGGGCTCAGTATAAGTGAGTACACCCCTGTATTATCAGTACATTATATATACAGCGCTCAGTATCAGTGAGTATACCCCTGTATTATCTGTACATTATATATACAGCGCTCAGTATAAGTGAGTACACCCCTGTATTATCAGTACATTATACATACAGCGCTCAGTATAAGTGAGTACACCACTGTATTATCAGTACATTATATATACAGAGCTCAGTATAAGTGAGTACACCCCTGCATTATCCGTACATTATATATGCAGGGCTCAGTATAAGTGAGTACACCCCTGTATTATCAGTACATTATATATACAGGGCTCAGTATAAGTGAGTACACCCCTGTATTATCAGTACATTATATATACAGCGCTCAGTATAAGTGAGTACACCCTTGTATTATCAGTACATTATACATACAGCGCTCAGTATAAGTGAGTACACCACTGTATTATCAGTAAATTATATATACAGCGCTCAATATAAGTGAGTACACCCCTGTATTATCAGTACATTATATATACAGAGCTCAGTATAAGTGAGTACACCCCTGCATTATCCGTACATTATATATGCAGGGCTCAGTATAAGTGAGTGCAACCCTGTATTATCAGTACATTATATATACAGGGCTCAGTATAAGTGAGTACACCCCTGTATTATCAGCACATTATATATACAGCGCTTAGTATAAGTGAGTACACCCCTGTACTATCAGTACATTATATATACAGCGCTCAGTATAAGTGAGTACACCCCTGTACTATCAGTACATTATATATACAGGGCTCAGTATAAGTGAGTACACCCCTGTATAATCAGTACGTTATATATACAGAGCTCAGTATAAGTGAGTAAACCCCCCCTGTATTATCAGTACATTATATATACAGTGCTCAGTATAAGTGAGTACACCCCTGCATTATCAGTACATTATATATACAGAGATCAGTATAAGTGAGTACACCCCTGTATTATCAGTACATTATATATACAGGGCTCAGTATAAGTGAGTACACCCCTGTATAATCAGTACATTATATATACAGAGCTCAGTATAAGTGAGTAAACCCCCCTGTATTATCAGTACATTATATTTACAGTGCTCAGTATAAGTGAGTACACCCCTGCATTATCAGTACATTATATATACAGAGATGAGTATAAGTGAGTACACCCCTGTATTATCAGTACATTATATATACAGGGCTCAGTATAAGTGAGTACACCCCTGTATTATCAGTACATTATATATACAGGGCTCAGTATAAGTGAGTACACCCCTGTATAATCAGTACATTATATATACAGAGCTCAGTATAAGTGAGTAAACCCCCCTGTATTATCAGTACATTATATATACAGTGCTCAGTATAAGTGAGTACACCCCTGTATTATCAGTACATTATATATACAGCACTCAGTATAAGTGAGCACACCACTGTATTATCAGTACATTATATATATAGTGCTCAGTATAAGTTTGTACACCCCTGTATTATCAGTACATTATATAAACAGAGCTCAGTGTAAGTGAGTACACCCCTGTATTATCGGTACATTATATATACAGCGCTCAGTATAAGTGAGTACACCCCTGTACTATCAGTACATTATATATACAGCACTCAGTATAAGTGAGTACACTCCTGTATTATCAGTAAATTATATATACAGGGCTCAGTATAAGTGAGTACACCCCTGTATTATCAGTACATTATATATACAGAGCTCAGTATAAGTGAGTACACCCCTGTATTATCAGTACATTATATATACAGAGCTCAGTATAAGTGAGTACACCCCTGTATTATCAGTACATTATATATACAGCGTTCAGTGTAAGTGAGTACACCCCTGTATTATCAGTACACTATATATACAGCGCTCAGTATAAGAGAGTACACCCCTGTATTATCAGTACATTATATATACAGCGCTCAGTGTAAGTGAGTACACCCCTGCATTATCAGTACATGATATATACAGAACTCAGTATAAGTGAGTACACCCCTGTATTATCAGTACATTATATATACATGGCTCAGTATAAGTGAGTACACCCCTGTATTTTCAGTACATTATATATACAGCACTCAGTATAAGTGAGTACACCCCCTGTATTATCAGTACATTATATATACAGCGCTCAGTATAAGTGAGTACACCCCTGTATTATCAGTACATTATATATACAGGGCTCAGTATAAGTGAGTACACCCCTGTATTATCAGTACATTATATATACAGCGTTCAGTATAAGTGAGTAGACCCCTATATTATCAGTACATTATATATACAGCGCTCAGCATAAGTGAGTACACCCCTATATTATCAGTACATTATATATACAGCGCTCAGTATAAGTGAGTACACCCCTGTATTATCAGTACATTATATATACACGGCTCAGTATCAGTGAGTACACCCCTGTATTATCAGTACATTATATATACAGTGCTCAGTGTAAGTGAGTACACCCCTGTATTATCAGTACATTATATATACAGCACTCAGTTTAAGTGAGTACACCCCTGTATTATCAGTACATTATATATACAGTGCTCAGTATAAGTGAGTACACCCCTGTATAATCAGTACATTATATATACAGAGCTCAGTATAAGTGAGTACACCCCTGTATTATCTGTACATTATATATACAGAGCTCAGTATAAGTGAGTACACCCCTGTATTATCAGTACATTATATATACAGGGACCAGCATAAGTGAGTACACCCCTGTATTATCAGTACACTATAAATACAGCCCTCAGTGTAAGTGAGTACACCCCTGTATTATCAGTACATTACATATACAGTGCTGAGTATAAGTGAGTACACCCCTGTACTATCAGTACATTATATATACAGCGCTCAGTATAAGTGAGTACACCCCTGTATTATCAGTACATTATATATACAGGGCTAAGTATAAGTGAGTACACCCCTGTATAATCAGTACATTATATATACAGAGCTCAGTATAAGTGAGTACACCCCTGTATTATCTGTACATTATATATACAGTGCTCAGTATAAGTGAGTACACCCCTTTATTATCAGTACATTATATATACAGGGCTCAGTATAAGTGAGTACACCCCTGTATTTTCAGTACATTATACATACAACGCTCAGTATAAGTGAGTACACCCCTGTATTATCAGTACATTATATATACAGTGCTCAGTATAAGTGAGTACACCCCTCTATTATCAGTACATTATATATACAGCACTCAGTGTAAGTGAGTACACCCCCGTATTATCAGTACATTACATATACAGGGCTCAGTATAAGTGAGTACACCCCTGTATTATCAGTACATTATATAAACAGAGCTCAGTGTAAGTGAGTACACCCCTGTATTATCAGTACATTATATATATACAGCGCTCAGTATAAGTGAGTACACCCGTGTATTATCAGTACATTATATATACAGGGCTCAGTATAAGTGAGTACACCCCTGTATTATCAGTACATTTTATATACAGTGCTCAGTATAAGTGAGTACACCCCTGTATTATCAGTACATTATATATACAGTGCTCAGTATAAGTGAGTACACCCCTGTATTATCAGTACATTATATATACAGTGCTCAGTATAAGTGAGTACACCCCTGTATTATCAGTACATTATATATACAGCGCTCAGTATAAGTGAGTACACCCCTGTATTATCAGTACATTATATATACAGAGCTCAGTATAAGTGAGTACACCCCTGTATTATCAGTACATTATATATACACGGCTCAGTATCAGTGAGTACACCCCTGTATTATCAGTACATTATATATATACAGCGCTCAGTATAAGTGAGTACACCCGTGTATTATCAGTACATTATATATACAGGGCTCAGTATAAGTGAGTACACCCCTGTATTATCAGTACATTTTATATACAGCGCTCAGTATAAGTGAGTACACCCCTGTATTATCAGTACATTATATATACAGTGCTCAGTATAAGTGAGTACACCCCTGTATTATCAGTACATTATATATACAGTGCTCAGTATAAGTGAGTACACCCCTGTATTATCAGTACATTATATATACAGCGCTCAGTATAAGTGAGTACACCCTTGTATTATCAGTACATTATATATACAGAGCTCAGTATAAGTGAGTACACCCCTGTATTATCAGTACATTATATATACACGGCTCAGTATCAGTGAGTACACCCCTGTATTATCAGTACATTATATATACAGTGCTCAGTATAAGTGAGTACACCCCTGTATTATCAGTACATTATATATACAGCGCTCAGTATAAGTGAGTACACCCCTGTATTATCAGTACATTATATATACAGAGCTCAGTATAAGTGAGTACACCCGTGTATTATCAGTACATTATATATACAGCGCTCAGTATCAGTGAGTACACCCCTGTATTATCAGTACATTATATATATACAGCGCTCAGTATAAGTGAGTACACCCCTGTATTATCAGTACATTATACATACAGCGCTCAGTATTAGTGAGCACACCACTGTATTATCAGTACATTATATATACAGCGCTCAGTATAAGTGAGTACACCCCTGTATTATCAGTACATTATATATACAGGGCTCAGTATAAGTGAGTACACCCCTTGTATTATCAGTACATTATATATACAGCGCTCAGTATAAGTGAGTACACCCCTGTATTATCAGTACATTATATATACAGCGCTCAGTATAAGTTAGTACACCCCTGTACTATCAGTACATTATATATACAGAGCTCAGTATAAGTGAGTACACCCCTGTATTATCAGTACATTATATATACAGGGCTCAGTATAAGTGAGTACACCCCTGTATAATCAGTACATTATATATACAGAGCTCAGTATAAGTGAGTACACCCCTGTATTATCTGTACATTATATATACAGAGCTCAGTATAAGTGAGTACGCCCCTGTACTATCAGTACATTATATATACAGAGCTCAGTATAAGTGAGTACACCCCTGTATTATCAGTACATTATATATACAGGGCTCAGTATAAGTGAGTACACCCGTGTATTATCAGTACATTATATATACAGGGCTCAGTATAAGTGAGTACACCCCTGTATTATAAGTACATTATATATACAGCTCTCAGTATAAGTGAGTACACCCCCTGTATTATCAGTACATTATATATACAGAGTTCAGTATAAGTGAGTACACCCCTCTATTATAAGTAAATTATATATACAGCGCACAGTATAAGTGAGTACACCCCCTGTATTATCAGTACATTATCTATACAGCGCTCAGTATAAGTGAGTACACCCCTGTATTATCAGTACATTATATATACAGAGCTCAGTATAAGTGAGTACACCCCTGTATTATCAGTACATTATATATACACGGCTCAGTATCAGTGAGTACACCCCTGTATTATCAGTACATTATATATACAGTGCTCAGTATAAGTGAGTACACCCCTGTATTATCAGTACATTATTTATACAGCGCTCAGTATAAGTGAGTATGTGACACCCCAGGGGTCTGGTTGCCACAGTGATAGAGATATTATGTCTGAGAGCAGGTGGGAGGTCCTTTGGTCAGGGATCCTGTGCATGCCACACCTCCTGCCCAGTCTTGGGAGGGGAAGAACTTCCCCTGTATAAACCCGGGGCTGAGGCAGGGTGAGTCAGACAAGGAGAGTGGAGAAGAGAAGCAGCATAGGAAACAGCAGAGTTACAAGGAGTCAGGGGCTGGCAGCTACAGAGCTCGCCCTGACTAAGAAGATTCTTTACCGGACCCGGAGTCCGAGGCTGTGGGGACTAACTCTTACCCAGCAGCAGAATCCGTCGGGCAGGGGATTTCAGGTCCTCTGGCCCAGAAGCCCGAAGGCACGGTCACACGCGTGGGACCAGCACCGCCATCGTGGAGCGGAAGCCATTAGAAGGCCCCGAGTCACCGGCCATACGGGTGACCACCACACGGTACACTCAGGGACGTGGGCTACTTACATCAGCTTCTAGCAAGGTAGCCAGAAGAGTACAGTCAGTTTGGGAGGCCTACAACTACGCCTGGCCAGGGGAGATCCCATCTGCTCAAAGACTGACCAGGCCCCGTTTGCTAGCAAGTACTCCGGGAGGGTCTGTCGTTGTTACCAGTAAAGACCCTGAACTACACCGTACCGTCTCTGAGTGGTTCCTGCTACCCCCATCATCCACGTCGGCTGCCCTGAGGCCATACCCCTCCCGTTGGGGGTTATACTATCACGCTGCACAATCCTACCACCGGCCTCAGCGGTCTGCCCTGCAGCAGCAGCTTCCTGGCTGCACTCAACGGGTGGCGTAGTCATCAACCATCTACTGCTAGTATATCGCCGCGCAGTTTGACTCCCTGGGCACGGACCGGGTCGCCGCCACGAGATTACAACCCTCAAGAGATCCGGCTCCGGGTAAGCTCCCGCGTGCGCAACGCAGCGCGACACAGGCCCAGGGGCGCGTCAAGTACACCCCTGTATTATCAGTACATTATATATACAGAGCTCAGTATAAGTGAGTACACCCGTGTATTATCAGTACATTATATATACAGCGCTCAGTATCAGTGAGTACACCCCTGTATTATCAGTACATTATATATATACAGCGCTCAGTATAAGTGAGTACACCCCTGTATTATCAGTACATTATACATACAGCGCTCAGTATTAGTGAGCACACCACTGTATTATCAGTACATTATATATACAGCGCTCAGTATAAGTGAGTACACCCCTGTATTATCAGTACATTATATATACAGGGCTCAGTATAAGTGAGTACACCCCTTGTATTATCAGTACATTATATATACAGCGCTCAGTATAAGTGAGTACACCCCTGTATTATCAGTACATTATATATACAGCGCTCAGTATAAGTTAGTACACCCCTGTACTATCAGTACATTATATATACAGAGCTCAGTATAAGTGAGTACACCCCTGTATTATCAGTACATTATATATACAGGGCTCAGTATAAGTGAGTACACCCCTGTATAATCAGTACATTATATATACAGAGCTCAGTATAAGTGAGTACACCCCTGTATTATCTGTACATTATATATACAGAGCTCAGTATAAGTGAGTACGCCCCTGTATTATCAGTACATTATATATACAGGGACCAGCATAAGTGAGCACACCCCTGTATTATCAGTACATTATATATACAGCACTCAGTATTAGTGAGTACACCCCCTGTATTATCAGTACATTATATATACAGCGCTCAGTATAAGTGAGTACACCCCCCTGTATTATCAGTACATTATATATACAGTGCTCAGTATAAGTGAGTACACCCCTGTATTATCAGTACATTATATATACAGTGCTCAGTATAAGTGAGTACACCCCTGTATTATCAGTACATTATATATACAGCCCTCAGTGTAAGTGAGTACACCCCTGTATTATCAGTACATTACTTATACAGTGCTGAGTATAAGTGAGTACACCCCTGTACTATCAGTACATTATATATACAGCGCTCAGTATAAGTGAGTACACCCCTGTATTATCAGTACATTATATATACAGGGCTCAGTATAAGTGAGTACACCCCTGTATAATCAGTACATTATATATACAGAGCTCAGTATAAGTGAGTACACCCCTGTATTATCTGTACATTATATATACAGGGCTCAGTATAAGTGAGTACACCCCTGTATTATCAGTACATTATATATACAGCGCTCAGTACAAGTGAGTACACCCCTTTATTATCAGTACATTATATATACAGGGTTCAGTTTAAGTGAGTACACCCCTGTATTATCAGTACATTATATATACAGCGCTCAGTGTAAGTGAGTACACCCCTGTATTATCAGTACATTATATATACAGCACTCAGTGTAAGTGAGTACACCCCGTATTATCAGTACATTACATATACAGGGCTCAGTGTAAGTGAGTACACCCCTGTATTATCAGTACATTATATATATACAGAGCTCAGTATAAGTGAGTACACCCGTGTATTATCAGTACATTATATATATACAGCGCTCAGTATAAGTGAGTACACCCGTGTATTATCAGTACATTATATATACAGGGCTCAGTATAAGTGAGTACACCCCTGTATTATCAGTACATTATATATACAGCGCTCAGTATAAGTGAGTACACCCGTGTATTATCAGTACATTATATATACAGCGCTCAGTATAAGTGAGTACACCCCTGTATTATCAGTACATTATATATACAGCGCTCAGTATCAGTGAGTATACCCCTGTATTATCTGTACATTATATATACAGCGCTCAGTATAAGTGAGTACACCCCTGTATTATCAGTACATTATACATACAGCGCTCAGTATAAGTGAGTACACCACTGTATTATCAGTACATTATATATACAGCGCTCAATATAAGTGAGTACACCCCTGTATTATCAGTACATTATATATACAGAGCTCAGTATAAGTGAGTACACCCCTGCATTATCCGTACATTATATATGCAGGGCTCAGTATAAGTGAGTGCAACCCTGTATTATCAGTACATTATATATACAGGGCTCAGTATAAGTGAGTACACCCCTGTATTATCAGTACATTATATATACAGCGCTCAGTATAAGTGAGTACACCCCTGTATTATCAGTACATTATACATACAGCGCTCAGTATAAGTGAGTACACCACTGTATTATCAGTACATTATATATACAGCGCTCAATATAAGTGAGTACACCCCTGTATTATCAGTACATTATATATACAGAGCTCAGTATAAGTGAGTACACCCCTGCATTATCCGTACATTATATATGCAGGGCTCAGTATAAGTGAGTGCAACCCTGTATTATCAGTACATTATATATACAGGGCTCAGTATAAGTGAGTACACCCCTGTATTATCAGCACATTATATATACAGCGCTTAGTATAAGTGAGTACACCCCTGTACTATCAGTACATTATATATACAGCGCTCAGTATAAGTGAGTACAACCCTGTACTATCAGTACATTATATATACAGGGCTCAGTATAAGTGAGTACACCCCTGTATAATCAGTACATTATATATACAGAGCTCAGTATAAGTGAGTAAACCCCCCCTGTATTATCAGTACATTATATATACAGTGCTCAGTATAAGTGAGTACACCCCTGCATTATCAGTACATTATATATACAGAGATCAGTATAAGTGAGTACACCCCTGTATTATCAGTACATTATATATACAGGGCTCAGTATAAGTGAGTACACCCCTGTATAATCAGTACATTATATATACAGAGCTCAGTATAAGTGAGTAAACCCCCCTGTATTATCAGTACATTATATTTACAGTGCTCAGTATAAGTGAGTACACCCCTGCATTATCAGTACATTATATATACAGAGATGAGTATAAGTGAGTACACCCCTGTATTATCAGTACATTATATATACAGGGCTCAGTATAAGTGAGTACACCCCTGTATTATCAGTACATTATATATACCGGGCTCAGTATAAGTGAGTACACCCCTGTATAATCAGCACATTATATATACAGAGCTCAGTATAAGTGAGTAAACCCCCCTGTATTATCAGTACATTATATATACAGTGCTCAGTATAAGTGAGTACACCCCTGTATTATCAGTACATTATATATACAGCACTCAGTATAAGTGAGCACACCACTGTATTATCAGTACATTATATATATAGTGCTCAGTATAAGTTTGTACACCCCTGTATTATCAGTACATTATATAAACAGAGCTCAGTGTAAGTGAGTACACCCCTGTATTATCGGTACATTATATATACAGCGCTCAGTATAAGTGAGTACACCCCTGTACTATCAGTACATTATATATACAGCACTCAGTATAAGTGAGTACACCCCTGTATTATCAGTAAATTATATATACAGGGCTCAGTATAAGTGAGTACACCCCTGTATTATCAGTACATTATATATACAGAGCTCAGTATAAGTGAGTACACCCCTGTATTATCAGTACATTATATATACAGAGCTCAGTATAAGTGAGTACACCCCTGTATTATCAGTACATTATATATACAGCGTTCAGTGTAAGTGAGTACACCCCTGTATTATCAGTACACTATATATACAGCGCTCAGTATAAGAGAGTACACCCCTGTATTATCAGTACATTATATATACAGCGCTCAGTGTAAGTGAGTACACCCCTGCATTATCAGTACATGATATATACAGAACTCAGTATAAGTGAGTACACCCCTGTATTATCAGTACATTATATATACAGGGCTCAGTATAAGTGAGTACACCCCTGTATTTTCAGTACATTATATATACAGCACTCAGTATAAGTGAGTACAACCCCTGTATTATCAGTACATTATATATACAGCGCTCAGTATAAGTGAGTACACCCCTGTATTATCAGTACATTATATATACAGCGCTCAGTATAAGTGAGTACACCCCCTGTATTATCAGTACATTATATATACAGCGCTCAGTATAAGTGAGTACACCCCTGTATTATCAGTACATTATATATACAGCGCTCAGTATAAGTGAGTACACCCCTGTATTATCAGTACATTATATATACAGCGCTCAGTATAAGTGAGTACACCCCTGTATTATCAGTACATTATATATACAGGGCTCAGTATAAGTGAGTACACCCCTGTATTATCAGTACATTATATATACAGCGTTCAGTATAAGTGAGTAGACCCCTATATTATCAGTACATTATATATACAGCGCTCAGCATAAGTGAGTACACCCCTATATTATCAGTACATTATATATACAGCACTCAGCATAAGTGAGTACACCCCCTGTTTTATCAGTATATTATATAAACAGAGCTCAGTGTAAGTGAGTACACCCCTGTATTATCAGTACATTATATATACAGCACTCAGTTTAAGTGAGTACACCCCTGCATTATCAGTACATGATTTATACAGCGCTCAGTATAAGTGAGCACACCCCTGTATTATCAGTACATTATATATATACAGCGCTCAGTATAAGTGAGTACACCCCTGTATTATCAGTACATTATATATACAGCACTCAGTATAAGTGAGAACACCCCTGCATTATCAGTACATGATTTATACAGCGCTCAGTATAAGTGAGTACACCCCTGTATTATCAGTACATTATATATACAGCGCTCAGTATAAATGAGTACACCCCTGTATTATCAGTACATTATATATACAGCGCTCAGTATAAATGAGTACACCCCTGTATTATCAGTACATTATATATACAGCGCTCAGCATAAGTGAATACACCCCTGTATTATCAGTACATTATATATACAGCGCTCAGTATATGTGAGTACACCCCCTGTATTATCAGTACATTATATATACAGAGCTCAGTATAAGTGAGTACACCCCTGTATTATCAGTACATTATATATACAGCACTCAGTATAAGTGAGTACACCCCCCTGTATTATCAGTACATTATATATACAGAGCTCAGTATAAGTGAGTACACCCCTGTACTATCAGTACATTATATATACAGCGCTCAGCATAAGTGACTACACCCCTGTATTATCAGTACATTATATATACAGAGCTCAGTATAAGTGAGTACACCCCTGTATTATCAGTACATTATATATACAGCACTCAGTATAAGTGAGTACACCCCCCTGTATTATCAGTACATTATATATACAGAGCTCAGTATAAGTGAGTACACCCCTGTACTATCAGTACATTATATATACAGGGCTCAGTATAAGTGAGTACACCCCTGTATTATAAGTACATTATATATACAGGGCTCAGTATAAGTGAGTACACCCCTGTATTATCAGTACATTATATATACAGTGCTCAGTATAAGTGAGTACACCCCTGTATTATCAGTACATTATATATACAGCACTCAGTATAAGTGAGTACACCCCAGTATTATCAGTACATTATATATACAGCGCTCAGTATAAGTGAGTACACCCCTGTATTATCAGTACATTATATATACAGTGCTCAGTATAAGTGAGTACACCCCTGTATTATCAGTACATTATAAATACAGAGCTCAGTATAAGTGAGTACACCCCTGTATAATCAGCACATTATATATACAGCGCTCAGTATAAGTGAGTACACCCCTGTATTATCAGTACATTATATATACAGGGCTCAGTGTAAGTGAGTACACCCCTGTATTATCAGTACATTATATATACAGGGCTCAGTGTAAGTGAGTACACCCCTGTATTATCAGTACATTATACTGTATATATATATATATATATATATATACAACATACACACCCATATACATACATATATACACATATATATACACACATGTATGTATACATATACAGTACAGACCAAAAGTTTGGACACACCTTCTCATTTAAAGATTTTTCTGTATTTTTATGACTATGAAAATTGTACATTCACACTGAAGGCATCAAAACTATGAATTAACACATGTGGAATTATATACTTAACAAAAAAGTGTGAAACTACTGAAAATATGTCTTATATTCTAGGTTCTTCAAAGTAGCCACCTTTTGCTTTGCTGACTGCTTTGCACACTCTTGGCATTCTCTTGATGAGCTTCAAGAGGTAGTCACCGGAAATGGTTTTCACTTCACAGGTGTGCCCTGTCAGGTTTAATAAGTGGGATTTCTTGCCTTATAAATGGGGTTGGGACCATTAGTTGTGTTGTGCAGAAGTCTGGTGGATACACAGCTGATAGTCCTACTGAATAGACTGTTAGAATTTGTATTATGGCAAGAAAAAAGCAGCTAAGTAAAGAAAAACGAGTGGCCATCATTACTTTAAGAAATGAAGGTCAGTCAGTGCGAAAAATTGGGCAAACTTTGAAAGTGTCCCCAAGTGCAGTTGCAAAATCATCAAGCGCTACAAAGAAACGGGCTCACATGAGGACCGCCCCAGGAAAGGAAGTCCAAGAGTCACCTCTGCTTCTTAGGATAAGTTTATCCGAGTCACCAGCCTCAGAAATCGCAGGTTAACAGCAGCTCAGATTAGAGACCAGGTCAATGCCACACAGAGTTCTAGCAGCATTCACATCTCTTCAACAACTGTTAAGAGGAGACTTTGTGCAGCAGGCCTTCATGGTAAAATAGCTGCTAGGAAACCACTGCTAAGGACAGGCAACAAGCAGAAGAGACTTGTTTGGGCTAAAGAACACAAGGAATGGACATTAGACCAGTGGAATTCTGTGCTTTGGTCTCATGACTAGTGTTGAGCATTCCGATACTGAAATATCGGGTATCGACCGATATTCGCGGTATTGGAATTCCGATACTGAGTTTCGATACTTTTACAATATCGGATACCGGAATCGGAAGTTCCCATAATGCAATAAGCCAGTGTGATTTTATTCAGCCAATGATCATCCTAAGAAGTGTGGGCACATCCTGTGGCATGTTAGGCATGTTAACTAATGGCATGGCTGTGATTGGCCGCTGAAATTATGTCATGAAGCACTATAAAAGCTGCCGCCGCCATTTTGGGCTCACTCTGCTGTGAATTCAGTTAGGGATAGGACGCAGCTGTTCTGAGGGACAGTTTTACCTACCTATTTGCTCTATTGTGCTTTACCCAAGCTACTTTATAAACAGCTGTGCCTTGCAGCGCTAGTGCATAGTGCTCTGCACTGTTCACGGCTGTCTGCGAGGTCTCTGTGTGTGAGTGCAGCTCACGCTGTAGTGTGTACTGCAGCCACGTCTGGTTGTAGTCCGCTCAGCGTGCGTCACTGCCTCATACATTGTCCTTTTTTGCTAATTGCTCATTTTTCCTGATATCTCCTATTAGTGTGGTGGTTCCATCCGTATCCAGCTAGATTGGTTCCAAACACACTATATAGGAGTAGATAGAAGAGCCTTTCTGCTGCCTTGTGCCCTGCAGCCCCAGCCAGATTAGCTAATACTAATACCTATTTTTTGTAGCCTCATCTATTGCATTGTAGGTTACCTTCCTGCATTGTAATAGCTATAAAAAGTTTGTGATACTATCGGTATTACATCTTTGGGCACATCCAGTGTCTTTTTGTGACAAAAAAAACCTAAATAAAGTTCACCAAACACTCCATTTTACAGTTGTGTAGGCCACATTAGCTCATATTAAAGTCTAGTCCACACTTTATAAAATTAGTGTTTCTTATGCCTGTTAGCAGCTGTTCAGGAATAAGCACACTAAGCCCTTAGTACTTTTCTGCCTATCTTCATCAGTTTACCAAGATGAAGAAGGCAGGGAGTAAGGCTCGTGGGCGTGGACGTGGAGTTTCTGCAGGGAGAGGACGTGGGGATTCTGTGCCTGCTGCGGGCACCAGTGACTCAGCATCCCCCAGTTTTACCAGGCAACAGTCCTTTATGCGCAGCTTTGTAGGAGGTCGCTCTACCCCACTGCTGCGGGAGGACCAAATTGAAGCCGTTGTCGGATGGATGGCAGCTAATACATCGACTTCAATTAGTTCCAGATCCTCTCAGGTCCTGAGCACTGAAGAGCACCCATCTGTCTCTTCACCACCTGCCAAATTGCCCAGGCAGTCAGAGAGCCCTGGACAGGCGCCATCTCTACTTCTGTTCTCTGAATCTCTTGGCTTGGAAAGAGGGGGCCAGCCAAGCAAAATTCTAGAATTAGAAAAAGAGGTAGTATGCAGTGATGTGCAACCGCTTTGTCTCTCTGAATCTGAAGAGGCGGGTGGGCCAGTGCCTATTGTCAGCACACCTCAGTATGCATCTGATGATGAGACTCAGGTGCCACTTTCTGGTGCGTACTGTGCTGTCGAGACTACCCATGAGAAGCAGTTGTTTGAAGAGGGTGGTGTAGATGATGAGGTCCTTGACGCATCATGGCGTGAGGGACAGGAAGGTGGTGGGAGCAGCTCTGAGGAAGAGATTCCCCGAATGGCCCAAAAGGAGGGAGAGGGAGGTGGAAGACTTGGTTGCCTGTAGCCTCCACTTCGGCACCCATTAGGAGCATGCCTCTTCCAAAATCCAAAACGGCCGCTCCCAAGACTTGCAGTGCCTGTTTTTTTTGACACAGTTGCAGATGACATTTGCTTTGTCAAATGCAAGCTGTGCAATCAGAAGGTGAAAAGAGGGAAAAGTGTCAGCAACCTCAATACCACAAATATGTGAAAACATGTGCGGACCAAGCACGTGGTAGAGTTACAAAGACACACTGAAGACCTAGGCCAACCTACAGCGCCACCTACCATCTCTTCAGCTCGTGTTGTAGCCTCTTCCTCCAGCTCACGCACAGCTGGTTGGGCTTCCTCACAGGATCGCCATGTAAGAACCTCTGGCACTGTTGTACAGAGACACAGTGTAATTCCACCCACAGCACCACGTTCAATGTCATCCTCACACTCCCAGGCCAGTCTACAGCCATCTTTAGCACAGGCATGGGAGAAAAGGCGCCCATACTCGGCAAACCACTCCTGAGCACAGGCTCTGAATGCTGGCATTGCAAAACTACTAGCCCTTGAAATGCTATCATTCAGGCTGGTGGAGACTGACACCTTCCGTAACTTGATGGCATTGGCAGTCCCACAATACAATGTGCCCAGCCGCTTTTATTTCAGCAGGCCAGCCGTCCCTGCCCTGCAACAGCATGTGAATTGAAAAATTAAACATGCGCTACAAAACGCTGTCAGTAGCTAGGTCCACCTGACCACTGATGCATGGACCAGTAAGCATGGACAGGGACGATACCTTTCCCTCACTGCCCATTGGGTAAATGTTGTGGAGCCGGGTACAGAACTTGAGAGTGGCGCTGTACGTGTTCTGCCAACTCCAAGGATTGCAGGAATCCAGTCTGTACACATTGACTCCTCCTCAGACTCCAGTTCCTCTGAATCAGCGCTGCAGGAGCCGTCACGGTCTACCTCCACATCGTCCCGTGAACGGTTACCTGTTACGACCGATATGAGCACAGCCGTGGCCAAATGTCAACTGGCCGTATTGAAATTAATTTCTTTGGGGAATCGAAGAAACACAGCGCAGGAGCTCTGGGATGCCATCAAGCAGCAGAGCGACGTGTGGTTTGTGCCAGCGAATCTCCAGCCAGGCATGGTAGTGTGTGACAATAGCCGAAATCTGGTGGCAGCTCTGGGCCTAGGCAACCTCACTCACATCCCATGTCTGGCACATGTGCTCAACTTGGTCATGCAGAGTTTTTTGAGGGACTATCCGGATCTTGATGCACTGCTGCACAAGGTCCGCATGGAGTGTGCTCACTTGCGGTGTTCCAGCAACGCAAGATCGCGCATTGCAGCTCTGCAGCGCCGATTACGTCTTCCGGAACATCGCATCATATGTGACCTACCCACCAGGTGGAATTCAACGTTACATACAGTACAGACCAAAAGTTTGGACACACGTTCTCATTTAAAGATTTTTCTGTATTTTCATGACATTGAAAATTGTACATTCACACTGAAGGCATCAAAACTATGAATTAACACATGTGGAATTATATACTGGTCTCTAATCTGAACTGCTGTTAACGTGCGATTTCTGAGGCTGGTAACTCGGATAAACTTATCCTCAGAAGCAGAGTTGACTCTTGGTCTTCCTTTCCTGGGGTGGTCCTCATGTGAGACAGTTTCTTTGTTGTGCTTGATGGTTTTTGCAACTGCACTTGGGGACACATTCACAGTTTTCCCAATTTTTCGCACTGACTGACCTTCATTTCTTAAAGTAATGATGGCCACTCGTTTTTCTTTACTTAGCTGCTTTTTTCTTGCCATAATACAAATTCTAACAGTCTATTCAGTAGGACTATCAGCTGTGTATCCACCAGAGTTCTGCACAACTCAACTGATGGTCCCAACCCCATTTATAAGGCAAGAAATCCCACTTATTAAACCTGACAGGGCACACCTGTGAAGTGAAAACCATTTCTGGTGACTACCTCTTGAAGCTCATCAAGAGAATGCCAAGAATGTGCAAAGCAGTCATCAAAGCAAAAGGTGGCTACTTTGAAGAACCTAGAATATAAGACATATTTTCAGTTGTTTCACACTTTTTTGTCAACTATATAATTCCACATGTGTTAATTCATAGTTTTGATGTTTTCAGTGAGAATGTACAATTTTCATAGTCATGAAAATTCAGAAAAATCTTTAAATGAGAAGGTGTGTCCAAACTTTTGGTCTGTACTGTATATTATTTTTTGCCTAGAACACAAAGGAAATGTGTCATCTTTAACTTTATGCCTTTTAGAGATCATTCCATCTTCAGCTTGCTTAACTGTTCACAGCAACAGTAATTTTGACCAGGGGTGCCCAAACTTTTACATGTCACTATAGATATGTACATCTGAGGAATGATTGTTTGTTGGCTCATTTTCATGAAATGTGTATGGGGGCATGTAGGTTCAGATTTTTCTTTTGTATTAGTGTCTCTCCCAGTAATACATGTTGGATGTGATCTCAGTGTATCTAGCTTTCTGCGACCTTCACTAATATATCAGCACAGCTTCTATCCTGAACTTATTGTTTATACAAGTGTTTTCCTCTTTGTCCACAGCCTGTTTCTCTGCCCTCCTTAAGACGGTAGATGCTTTGTCACCTCCCCACAATGTGTGGAGATATGTGTACGAACCATTGTAAGCTGCTATCCCCACCACGGAGAGAACGGAAGACGACAGCAGAGACAGCCGTCAGGAATGAGCAGTCGCTGATGGATTTGTATCATTTTTGTAGATCACTCAGCCAGATAAAAGATTTACAATCTGCAGAAGCAAAACAGTAGAATATTTTTATTATGAAAACTGTCTTAAAAATGCTTTATATTGCATTTAGCAAGAAAATAAACAATAAAAATGAATCCTGCAAAGTTGTATAAAGATTTTAAGTTCTATATCCACTAATTGTAAGAGTGTGACTGATTACAGCTCCACTAGGGCTTACTGTCAAGTGTCTTTGGAAGGTTTGTTGGGCACCAATTGCACCTAACGTCTCCCCAATCTGTACAATTGTTGTAAATCCCAATGACGTAGACTCACAAAAAGTCTTTCAAGTTGTGAGATTCTTATCTGTTACATAAAGCGGTAAGATTTCTATCCCTTATAATACCCCGATGCTGGTGCCAGACCCTTTCTTAATGGGAACCTGTCTTCTGATTCATGCTGCCCAGTCCGCAGGCAGCATGGATCAGAGCCTGGCGGCATAATTCAGCATGTCTGCATAATATCACTGCATTACATATATAGGACTGATACCGGCTGATTTATGGTGGGGTGTGAACCAGCAATTAGTCCTGGAAGGGACTTTCATTTTTCAAACTTGTTTTTTCTTTCTTTCTCTTTCATTTATTTCACAATAAAGACATAAGAGAGGGACATTTCACTCCTAGAATACGCGCTTATTATTGCTGATTTCCCCAGTAACTAGGGCTGGATATGAGCATTTTCAGGCTTCTGCCTCCGCTGCAGAGCTGATCTGTGCCGCGGCTTTAGTATATTATAATAAATCTATCACTTTGTGTCCTGCATTTTTCGTCTTTTTCTGATTTGATTGTCAGTCCTCTGTAATAAACCATCTTTATAGGGAGTCTGGCCGGCTCTGACAGCGGCTCTCCGCTCCTGCAGCTGCACGATCACCACCTAAACCCCCCCATGGTAAAGGATGGAACTTTCCAGAGACACAACCATTAATATTAATGATGTAAAGGATTTACCACAAAGGTCACATATCATTAATTCTTCTATAGTTTTTAATAGTAAACTCTGCAAACAGTGAGTTAAATGTTCTATGGCGAAAAAAAAATACATGAGGTACTAAATATATACAATATTCCCCATAATATGACAGAGTATATCATTAGTGTATGTTCAACATTGTCGCTTTTTCAGCATTAAGATTCTATCACAAGATTCCGTGACGACCTCACTGATGATGGTCGGCCATTATGACATCACGGCTCACAGTCCCTACTTATACAATGTACGCTGGGTCACAGGTGCCTTTTTTGGCTTCATAGTGATTGAGCGCACTTGCAGTTTCTTGCTATTTCATAGTGATTGATCGCACTTGCAGTTTCTAGCTATTCCATAGTGACTGATCGCACTTGCAGTTTCTCGCTATTCCATAGTGATTGATCGCACTTGCAATTTCTAGCTATGGCTGAATTACTTCTGGACAATCTTCAGGTACAAGCCCTATGGGGGATTGCTATCAATAATCGCCCTGACATTGAGCTTCTACCACCCGATGGCGTCCTTAGCTTCACTCACCAGCTGATGGTGGAGCTAGTAAGGGACTGCCTGTCCAAACACCGACAACGTCGTCTGACCTCAGACTATCTGACGGATTTACGTTACAACATCAGGACATTACTACACCAGGTAAATGGCGGACGCTCCGCACAAAACTTCTCTATAATAATAGATAATAAAAGTGGGATAGAAGCTTTTTCTTTCCTCCAGTGTAAATTATGATGAATCCCCAGATATGTAGACATTGTATCTGCAGACACAGGAGCAGATGTCACAGACAATGGCCGCCTCCATTGTGGCCTTTCTCATAAACTCAGGCCTTTACTTTTTCTTTTTTTCTTTATAGGCTGAAGAAAAATCTCAAAATGGTGATTTGGGTTTTCTTAAAGAGCTGGCCCAAGAAGTCCTGTCTGTACTGGAATGTACGGCCCCCTCATTGGAATGCCCGGTAAGTACCCATCCAGGGGCATGCATAGCAATCATGGGGCCCCATAGCAGAAATCCCAATTGGCCCCCCAAAAATTAAAAAAACTGAATAATCAGAAGGGTCACAGAAGAGCACAACCCACAACGGTGTAGCCCTTACATAATAATTTTCCTCCAGTTGAAGCCCCTTAGTATTCCTATGCATTAAGATACCACTTTCATGGCCAACATAAAGTATGATGCCAAGAAAAGTGCCCTCCAAACACAGTATTATACCCCCCACAGTGAGATCTTTCACAGCAGCCTCTAGATGCATAGTTTGGTGACTCTACATTACCCCGCATCAAGCAAAGTATAATACCCCCACAGTGACCCCAACACAGTATGATGGCCCCGACACAGCCCTCTATACAGTATAAAATCCTCCCTACAGTTTTATGATCCTTACTCCCCTCCACACAGTATGGTGGCCCCTACACAATCCTATACACAGTATGGTAGCCCAACACAACCCTCCACAATGTAAAATGGCCCCCACACTGTATAATGAACCGCACTAGCTCTCCAAACTGTATAGTCACCCCACATAGCCCTGCAAACAGTATAATTGCCCCCACATAGCTCCAAACAGTGTATTGGCTCCCACATAGTGCCCAAACAGTATATTTACTCCCACATAGCCCTCCAAACAGTATAATTGCCCCCACATATCCCTGCAAACAGTATAATGGCCCCACATAGCGCCCAAACAGTGTAATGACCCTATTTATATAGCCTTACAAATAGTATATTAACTCCCACATAGCCCTTCAAATAGTCTAATGGCCCCCATATAGCCCCCCGAATACTATGATGGCCCCCACCTAATCCTGTGAACTGCATAATGGCCCCAACTGAGCTCACCAAATAGTATAATGGCCCACACCTAGCTCTGCAAACTTTATCATGGCCCCCACACAGCCCTCCAAACTATAATATTGCCCCCATATAGCCCTGCAAACAGTATAATAACCCCCACATAGCTCTAAACAGTATATTAACTCCCACCTAGCCCTCCAAACAGTCTAATGGCCCCCACATAGCCCTCCAAATACTATAGTGGCCTCCACATAGTCTTGCATGCAAACTGCATAATGGACCCAACATTGCCCTCCAAATATTATAATGGCCCACGCCCATCCATGCAAACATTATAATGGCTCCATATAGCCCTGCAAACTCTTTTAGGGCCCCCACACAGCTCTCCAAACAGTATAATGTCCCCATTGATTTACAAAAAAAGAAAACAAAAATACTCACCGCTCCTTGTACCGCCACTGCTCCGGTCTCCTCAGCGTGTGTGTCCCCCGCAATGTAATGACGACATAGCACCTGCTGCGCTGAGATGTCAGAGCTCAGAAGCAGAGGGAGAATGATGGCGGAGAGATCGTCAGCTGATAGCTCCCTCTTCCATCATTGTTTTCAACTATATTGACATCCTCTGCAACCGCAATCGTTACGCCCCTGGGTGTAAATGTCCCGTCCAGCATTATCCCCCATATGACCATGAGATATCTCTATCCTAAGGGTAGATGACACTAATGTGTTACAAATTACAAATCAGGTTTTATATTAAAGGGAATCTGTCACCAGGATTTTGCTTCCCAATGTGAGAGCATTATTATGTAGTAGGGGCAGAGACCCTGTTTCCAGCAATGTGTCTCTTACTTACTCACTACTGGTTGCAACAATTGTGATAAAATCACAGTTTTCTCTGCTGTAGATCTAGCAGTGCTCTGAATGCTGATCTCTGTATAACTCCGCCCATACCACTGATTGGCTGCTTTCTGTGTACACTGTGCATAGACACAAACCTGCTAATCAGTGTTGGGGGCGGGGTTACACAGAACAATAGGACTATATGGTGACCAGCCCAGGGGATGGGGATGACTCGGTACCCGGGCCTTTGCTTTTAGGGATGTCGCGGTGGTCGGCTCCCGAGCCCGTACCCTGGGGTCTGTCTTTAAAAGGGTGGATATTTGTTAATTTTAGGAAAGAGTTTGTGACGCCACCTGTGGCTTCTGGTGAGAATCATCAGCGCTGCGCAGTCCACTGAGGCCGATGATAAAGCAGCTCGATGGTATAGCTCCCCACAGGTGGAGCTAGGCCACAGGGCAGTGTATGACGGGGAATGCTGGACAGACGAGACCCAGCCGGGTCAGAGCAAGAACAGGGACAGACACGATAGTCACTTCAGTACCTTTTACTGATGGAAATTCAGGCACGTCCTGGAGCACTGTAGGGTGAAGGGTGCATGTCTGGATCCTCCCCAATGAGCGGGTTTTTGGACCTCCTGTTTCTTGCTTCTGCGTAGTAAGTTTCTGACCTGCCTGGAGCTAGGCCTAACTTTGTCTCTGTCCTGCGCTGGCTGACATTGTGATAGGGCCTTTTCTTGGAGTACACGCACCTTTGCTGTGGGCCTATGTGTCTCCTGGCTCTGTTACGTATCAGCACTTTAGCGTTCATGGAACTTGTAGTTCTACAGGGATTCCGGTTATGCCTTACTGGGTATTAGAGATCCCGGTAAACTTCGGACCCGGTGTAAATTCTTCGGGGATGAGCCAGTTAAGCTCCTCTGCCCCCTATGTCCTAACTCTCCACTTGCCTTCGGCCTACTCGGGCCCTCACTAGGCTACTCACACTAAGGAAAGCTTGCCACTCTTCACCGATCTTATGGTGCCGGCACACCTAAAGCTCACTTCTCTGAGCTACACTGAGTCTTGGTCTGGAAGAGCTCCACTGCAGGATAGCAATTGCAGGAGCTGGAACAGGCTTTTATCCTCTGAGGTAACTCTTCTCAGACTGTACTGGACTCACTGCTAAACCAGACTGAACTAGACTCTGACTAACTGCTGCCTGGCTCCACCTCCCCTATTTATCTATCCCTAACGGGCTCCCTCTGGTGGTCTGAGGTGAAAGGTGGAGATGTGTGAATGGTTATGGGGGCCTCTTGTGGAGGAATCCATCAATGCACACTTCTAGGATCTGTGATACCAAGCGCAGCTGGGCGTCACAATGGCACAAGACAGGTAATCCTTTAGTGACATTCTTCTGCTGATAAAACACTGATTTTATTGAAACAACAGCTCACAGCCTAGTAAGTGACACATCTCTGGACTCAGGGTCTCTGCCCCTACCTCATGCAGCTCTTAGATTACATAGCAAAAATCTGCTGACAGATTCCTTTTACGTTCTCCCCTGTGTGATCTCCCATATAATCTAGCACTATACAATGATACCGGTGTATAGAGGATCCCCCTTATATTACATCCATGCGGCGCGTCCTGCTTGTATCGTCACCTACATCGGATCAGTGTAAATCAGCCGGGACATAATATTGGAGAGAGAAGATTTTACGTCCTGAGATGTTTTCCTGCAGCTTCTATATCTTAGTGTTATTTCTTATTCTTTTTTAGGACTTGATCAAATCATTGGTCCCGGCAGGAGAGCCGCACATGAGCGACTATGAGACATCTAAACTGATCGGCAGCGGAGCTTTTGGGTGAGATTTCTGCTACCATAATCCACATTTCTCAGGTTCCCTATGACAATGCTTCTGCCCCTGTGCTCGGCCATTCAGTGTTATCATAGGGAAACGATATGAGTCCACATCACTGTCCACATCTGAATGTCACTATGCAGGTCTTTTATATAGAGATGACCAAACTGATCTGTAACAAATCAAACTGTTAAGGAAAGAGATGACAATAATATAATACATTACCCTCGCCTGTCCGAGACCCTCATCTGTCCTTATGCTGCCCCCTCCATCAGAGCTTCCCGCTCCTCTGGCCGTTCTTCACTTTTTTCGGGGCTCCATTATGAAGCTGATAAGACAGACTGGCTGGGGTGAGGGTCCCGGCAGACGTGGCATTGTGCCCACCTCCCATAGGTGATCTATGTAGTGATATTTCATGGATTTCTAGATGTGGATTTCTAGTGACGGCCGGACTTCTAGTATTAAACATTAGGACAGAAGATCATATAATGACTTCTATAGACGGACTGTTAATAAGGATTTATTATAACCCATGGATTCTCCTTCTCTCCAGTGCCATCTACTTAGTGCGCCATAAAGACTCCCAACAGATCTTTGCTATGAAGAAATTGGCTAAGCAGAATCTGGATACTCCACAGAAAGTGGAATGGGCCTTTCAGGAGAGGGACATCTTAACCTTCGCAGATTGTCCCTTCGTGGTCTCCATGCTCTGCTCATTCCCTACTAGATCTCACCTGTGTATGGTCATGGAGTATGCAGGAGGTAAGACACCTACATTGTATGATATTCAGCCCATGTCTGCTTTCTTCTTATCACCTCATATCATTAAGACTTGTCCATGTGAACGGTTACATCCCCACAGAGCATTTACTATAGGTGATCTAATAGCAAGATGGCCGGAAAGTCATTGATCTGTGTGATCTCCTCTGTATGTCCGCACTGAGTATGTCCATATCTCCAGCTGTAGATGTCACATCACTTTATGTCATTAGTTACATGGAGGACATTTCACCATCACTTCAGACTAATATTATGTGCACTATGCATTATATCTTTCTATATTCTCTCCTGCCCCAATGTCTCCGCTCACTTCTCATTATACATCATGGTGATCTGCTGTATTAACCCCTCACCGCTCATATTTCCTTTCTTCTATAGGTGGAGACTGTGGGACCCTTCTAAGCACCAGGGGTCATTTATCTGTCCCCTTGGCCCGTTTGTACTTTGCAGAAGCGGTTCTTGCTTTGGAATACCTGCATAGTTACGGTGTGGTGCACAGAGACCTGAAGCCGGAAAAGTAAGTGCCCCCTGTATTATAATAAAGGGAGTAAAGTTATCACTTAATATCACATTGTGTGTGAGGCTAAAACCATCTTTTCTTTCACAGCCTCCTGATAACATCTTCGGGACACATTAAAGTCACCGATTTTGGGCTTTCAAAACTTGGTCTCATGATACCAAAAACCAACACCTATAAGGAATTGGCACAGGACATCAGCAGAGAGTTCCAGGATCGAGAGGTTGGTAACACTTATAAGAACTCAGCTTGTTCTTTACAAATGTCATTCTATTGTCTTCTCTCTACGTTCTTTATTTCTAGAGAACTTTTCCTCTGATTTCATCTAAATTGCGTTTTTATGGCGAGAACTTGTCAAAATTATAGTTTCATCAATCTCATCCTTTTTCTATTGGTTTCCAGGTCTGTGGCACCCTGTATTACACAGCCCCAGAGGTCCTCCTGAAGCAAGGCTATGGAAGACCTGTTGACTGGTGGTCAATGGGCATAATCCTATATGAATTTCTTGTGGGATGTGTACCTTTTGATGGAGATTCCCTTAATAGGCTCTACAAAAATGTTGTCATTAGTAAGTAGAATTATTTGATCTTTACTTTGACTGGTTACATTGGTTTAGTTATTTCTTTTGCTTTATATTACAGTCCATTAAAAAGCTGTTATTTTCTATACAACAGGAGACATAATTTGGGATAGTGATCGCGCTCCTCCCCCGGATGCTCAGAATCTCATCACTGAGCTGCTAAGAACAAATCCTGTGTATAGACTTGGGACAGGTAACATATATAATAGTATTAATATTCCCTTATAACACCAAGGACATATCACTCATGTCCATGAGGACCAGCACTTCTCTATCAGCTTGTCCATTTCTAGTTCTCCATAATAAGACTTTCAGTCTATTTCCTTCATATCAGCTCAGTTATATCATGAGTTCAGATTAAGATAAACTCTTCAGATATGGAGAAATCTCTGAAAATATCCACATCACTTTTGTTTTTCTTTTTCCAGGAGGAGCATTTGAGATCAAGGGTCATCCATTCCTTAGTGACTTGGACTTTGACAACATTCTAAGTCAGAAGCCAGAGTACATTCCTCAGCTTGAGTCAGACGTGGACACCAGCTTCCTTATCAGTAAGCAAAATGAGACGTCATCTAGACTAAGCGACTGTTTGTCTCGTCTTTCCCAATATGTGATCATTGGTTCCCATTAATATTAGTGATAAATGGTGACTGTATTATACTGACAACCTCTAATGATCCTTCTTTACGTATGTCTTGCAGATCACTCTGATATAAATAACCATCTGGTCTCAGAGGATAAGGAGGGCACAAGTGAGGACAGTGAGAGCTTTGACTTCCTAAATTTCACATCATCTTCTGAAAGGCTTCCTAAAGTACGTATGTGATCAATAAACCCAAGATATTCAGAAATAACCCCTTTAAAAGTAAAAAAAAAAAATTAATAACTTGTTGTTGTCTGCATTTAGCTCTGTACCATCACAACAGGGATGATGAACAATGAGGATGCCAAGTCCCCTCCAGAGTCTACCCCAGCATCAAGCACAAACATCTCAGAAATGTGAGTAGATTAAGGGGTCATTATGTGGCGCTTTAAGCTGATTCACTGCCCCATGATTAGCGGCTATTGTACTTTTGGCTTTAGAAACCGCTGGTGCTTACACCTCATAAATGCGGCTGGTCATGCATTTTTAATGCTGCCCATGGTGTAGGAGAGATGTAGTATTGAATGCCAGATATTCTTGGTGGTTGTTTTCTGCTCCGCTCTATAAAAGGTTGTTTTGAGCAGTAGACCTTCCCCACCACGACAGTCATATGTCCTATTAGGCCTTATAGTCGTTGTTCTTATAGTGAGACAGCCGCTTTTATACTGCGTTTACTTGTGATTTACACGTTTTTCTTCTTTGAAACAGGCAGGAAGAATCGGTTCCTGTAATTAATACAGATGATTATATTACCATCTTGCCACCCTCATCCCCAGTATCAGGTATGTACATGTCTACAGCACCAACAATGTGAGTGTTGACATCAAGGCTCAAACATTTCCACATTGTTGTTCTGCAATAGGTCTCCTATGTCATCCATGTTTCATGGATCCCAATTATGTTGACCATGAACCTGTACTGTGTCCCTATTTCCCTAATTTTATACAGGAGTTTTTGTTAATGCATTCTGTGATTTATGTTGTAACATCCAGTAATGTAGTGATAAATGGTGATTTTGTTATACTGAGAACCTCTAATAATACTTCATTACCTATGTCTTGTAGATCACTCTGATAAAATCAACCATCTGGTCGCAGAGGATGAGGAGCGCACAAGGGAGAACAATGAGAGCTTTTTCTCCCTAAAAATTACACCATCTTCTGAACGGCTTTATAAAGTAAGTATGTGATCAATAAATCTAAAACATGTAAAAAAAAGACCTCTAAAAGGAAAAATAAATAATTCAAACCTTATTATTGTCCTCATTTAGCTCTGTACCAACACTACCGGGATGATGAGCGATGAGGATCCCACGTCCCCTCCAGAGTTTACCCCGGCCTCCAACACAAACACCTCAAAAATGTGAGTAGATTATGGGGTCATTACTGGGAGCTCCAGGCTGATACATGTGCACAACACCAAACAAAGGACATAAAAACCGTAATATCAAATGCAGCATCCACCGCCCCATGGTTAGCGGCCATTGTGCTTTAGGCTTTAGAAACCTCTGGTGCTTACAGCCCATAAATGCGGCCGGTCATGCATTTTTAATGCTGCCCATGGTGTAGGAGAGATGTAGTATTACATGCCAGATATTCTTGGTGGTTGTTTTCTGCTCCGCTCTATAGAAGGTCGTTTTGAGCAGTAGACCTTCCCCACCACGACAGTCATATGTCCTATTAGGCCTTATAGTCGTTGTTCTTATAGTGAGACAGCCGCTTTTATACTGCGTTTACTTGTGATTTACACGTTTTTCTTTTTCCGAACAGGGAGGAAGAATCGGTTCCTGTATCTAATACAGACGATGATATTACCATCTTGCCACCCTCGTCCCCAATATCAGGTATGTACATGTCTACAGCACCAACAATGTGAGTGTTGACTTCAAGGCTCAAACATTTCCACATGGTTGTTCTGCAATAGGTCTCCTATGTCATCCATGTTTCATGGATCCCAATTATGTTGACCATGAACCTGTACTTTGTCCCTATTTCCCTAATTTTGAACAACAGTTTTTTGTTCATGGATTCTGTGAATTTCTTTGTAGCATCCAGTTACCTCCGTTATCATAATGAGACCTAATCTCCTACAGTAGAATATCGCTCATTAGGGGTGCACCACATGGCGGCACACAGGGCGCTCACTGCTCTATATTAGTGACACATCTAATGCCCCTCAGATGAGGTCTTGTGTGGTATATAGGACTTATTATGCCCTATTATGATATAATACCAGATTACCAGAACTCTAGGAGTCAGGACTACAGCAATTTTACTATATACAGGAAAGATACAAAGCAGATCCCATAAGAATATATCATTAATGAGGTTTTTTTTAACTCTCTGATCAGAATTTCCAGCTCAGGAAGAAGGAAAATCTGCAGTAAATCTGAGTAAAGAGCAAGAAAAATCAGAAAATGTAGAAAAGGGGAAAAAGAGACGAGGTAAGTGTGAGAATCCGCTCCATGTTGTATGATGTCAGTGAGAATAATTCATGTGGAGCAGATGTCATCTGTCAGTGATGGGATTGTCACATGTATGATGGCTGACAATGATCCCTGACCTCCGTATGATAAGATTCCTCTGCCGTCCGGCCACAGTGACCGCACAGTAGCATCATGTAATATGGAGTCCCATCACTTACATTATATTTACTTCTCTTCTCATAGGTTCCATCTTCCGCCGGATCTTATCATCCTGCCGGCGTGGATTATCCAGGGCTGCTCGTGCTTTTGCATGTTGTCACTGTTGCCCTAAAACCATCTAAAAGACAGGACACCTCCGCATCCAGCGCCCTGAAGTCCAGCAGATCCACCATCACTGCTGGACCAGTATAGAAGGACCTTCACCAGCTAACTGTGGCCTTCAGCCTGTGACATCTCTACCCGGACATGTGTCACCTCTGTCACCAGGCTCCGCGGTATTCATACTGCTCGCCTGATGGGACTTTTACTAGCACCTGCTATCTGGCCCTCATCCTTCTATCCTTTTTTTATTTTTTATTATTAAAAAACATTGCAAACTATCAGTTACAGCAATGAAATAAAACATCATATTACATCACTTCTGGATATGGCATGGACCCTCATTATTAGCGCATGAACCAAAACTACATGGCCTAATAGAATACACAACACATTATTTTTTGGGTGTCAAACAAACGGGTGGGTGGGAAATTCTTCTGCCATCTCTTCTGGTAGGAAAAAGAGGAGACAGTGAGACAAGAAGTTATATTTTTCCTAATCTCCTGCCCCCAACAGTGAATAATAAAATAATAATAATAAAAAAATAATAATAAAAATCAGAAGCAAGAGAGAGAGATGAGAGAGGAAGGAGAAAAAATAATGCGGGGGATGGAGTGGTAAGGGGACTGTAATATGCAACCAATCAATAACAATTAAGACGTTAAGTCAGGGAGAGGCACCTGAGAGCGCTAGGTTTCCATATTCTGTGCAGCGTTGAAACTAAATCCACTTGTACCATGTTTTGTAAAAGGCATCATATCTGTTGTAAAGAGAAGCCGTCAGGTCCTCCATATACATTAAGTCACTGTCCTTGGAAATCCAGAGGGACATATTAGGTGGATTTGTTGTCTTTGAAAGTAGAAGAATTCAGGCTCTGGCAGCCATCACCAAGAATCTTAAGAATGGACGTTTAAAGGAGGAAGCAGGAGTCTCGCAGAGCTGAAGGAGAAACAGTTTAGGAGCCATCTCTGAAGTGTAACCAGTGACGAGCCGAATTATGCTTTTACCATCAGCCGAGAAGGGTTGTAGAACTGGGCAGGACCAAAAGATAGAGCAAAAATTGACCCATGACGTCTACATCTCCAACACACAGGATCGATGGAGAGGAACAGTTTATTTTATATAGTTAGAAACTTATACCATCTGAACAAAATTTTATAATTCGATTCTTGAATATGTGAGCTGATTGAAGATTTTTTACCAAGGAGGACAGTACCTTAACCCTTTGAACAGGTAAAAGAAGTGCCCAAATCATCATCCCACTGGGTAAGGAATCCAGGAGGTGGCTGATCCATTGGCTTAACAAGCAAGGAATAGACAATAGATAATGTATGGCGAATTATACCTTCTCCCAGACGTTTTCAAATGCAGTTGTTTTACGTACATATTGAGCCTAATTTGGAAGAGAATGGATCTGTTAAGCTTGGAGGAAACTTAAGAGAACCAACGATAGGAGAAAGAGGTGATGGGATGGGTAAGAGAAGTTTTCATATCTCTGAAATGGAGCAACAATGGAAGGTGGTACTAATAGTAGGATGAGACTTTAATGAGGGAAAGTTAATGTTGGCTAGCCAAGACAAAGCTGATAAAGAGACTTCTGAAAAACTGTGCTCTATTTGCTCGAGGGTAAGAATAAAGGTAAGAGGGCAAAGGGCATAACCTTGGCGGGTGCCATTTCCTACCACCCCAATTGCTTCCAAACTTCCGAACTTTCCTCCCACTTCTCATCTAACTCTCTCTTTGACAACCGACAATCCGGTTTCCGCCCCCACCATTCCACCGAAACTGCCCTTACCAAAATCACCAATGACTACAGCCAAACCTAACAGACAAATCTCTGTACTCCTTCTTCTTGACCTTCTTCTTGACCTGTCCTCTGCTTTCGATATAGTTGACCACTGCCTCCGACTACAGATCCTCTCTTCCTTCGGCGTCAAAGACCTTGCCCTATATTGGATCTCCTCATACCTTTCTAACCGCACATTTAGCGTCTCCCACTTCCACACTACCTTCTCACCCCGCCCCCTCTCTGTTGGAGTCCCTCAAGGCTCTGTCCTAGTAACCCTACTCTTCTCAATCTATACCCTTGGCCTGGGACAGCTCATAAAATCCCATGGCTTCCAGTACCATCTGTATGCTGATGACACCCAGATCTACCACTATGGCCCAGACGTCACCTCTCTGCTGTCCAGAATCCCAGCATGTCTAGCAGCCATATCCTCCTTCTTCTCCTCCCGCTTCCTCAAGCTCAATGTGGACAAAACTGAACTGATCATCTTTCCCCTACTCGCATATCTTCCCCACCTGATCTTTCTCTCACAATAAATGACATCACACTTTCCCCTGAGCCGGCAATCTGGTGCCTCGGAATAGCCCTTGACTCTGCCCTGTCCTTCAAACCCCACATCCAAGCTCTCGCCACCTCCTGTCACCTCCAGCTCAAAAATATTTCCAGAATCCGTCCTTTCCTAAACCCTCAATCTAGTAATCTGCTTGTGCATGCCCTCATCATCTCCCGCCTCGACTACTGCAACATCCTCCTCTGTGGCCTACCTGCTAACACTCTTGCACCGCTCCAGTCCATCCTTAACTCTGCTGTGTGACTGGTCCATCTCTTACCTCGCTACTCCTCTGCTAACCCTCTTTGCAAATCCCTTCACTGGCTCCCAATTGCCCAGCATATCCAGTTCAAACTACTAACACTGACCTTCAAAGCCATCCATAACCTCTCTCCTCCATACATCTCTGAACTAATCTTCCGATACATTCCCTTATGTAATCTCCAGTCCTCCCAAGACCTCCTTCTCTCCTCCACACTTATTCGTTTCTCGACCAATTGCCAACACGTCCGATTCCGCCACACTTGGATCCTTCCGATGGAAACTGAAAACCCATCTCTTCAAACAAGCTTACAGCCTGCCATGACCTTGCTTGCTGCCACCTCAACAAAACCAGATCTACTGCAACCCCCCAACCACCTGTCTCCTTCCCCGTTCCTGTAGAAGGTAAGCCCTCAAGGGCAGGGCCCTCTTCCCTCTGTACCAGTCTATCATTGTTAGTTCGTTTACTGTAAGAGATATCTGTATTTTGTATGTAACCCCTTAGGGGTACAGCACCATGGAATCAATAGCGCTATATAAATAAATAATAATAATAGGAAAGCCATCGGAAAGGAAACCATTTACCCGGACACAGGCTGTAGGTAAATTATAAAGGGACCCTTGTCCATTTTAACACGGAACTCTGTAATCCAATAATCTTTAGTAATTCTTCCTTGATACCCAATTAACTCTATCAAATACTTTTTCAACATCCGTGGAGAGGAGCATCAAAGCAGTATCTTCTGATTTGGCTCTAGGAATAAGGTTCAGGGCTTCGGTAGTGTTATCTCTCGCCTCTCTGCCAGCCATGAAGTCAGTCTGGTCATGGTGAATGATGCCTCCGAGCGGAGGTGCCAATCTGGTTGTTGCAGGATCCTGGTATTAAGCTTAAGATCTACATTAAGTAGAGACATTTTGCGATAACTAGAGCATGGAGCAGGGCCTTTTCCTTCTTTGTGTATAACAGTAATATTGGTATTTAACGCGTCTTTAGGTAATGGTGACACCAATCAGGTAGTTATGTTATTGATGGAAGAGAGAAGGGGAGTAAGCAATGAGTCACTACATTTTTTATACTACATAAGAGGTAAGCCATCAGGGCCGGGGCTTTGTCAGTTGGGGAATTCTTAAGCTCCAACTGAGATATATTTCTTTCTATGTCTGCAGAATCATCACCCTTCAAGGATGGAAGGCCTGAGTTCCTAATATATTCTTGTATATGGTTTTAGAAATCAACACTGGAGGTTTAAGAGTTTGTTTTGTCAATGGAATATCATTGAGGTATAATACTCCTTGGAGGAGGAAGCAATGTTTCCAGGCATATTAACTTTACTCCCAGAAGAAGTGCAGATCGACAATATGAAACCTTGACACTGGTATTGTCGATAGTCCGTTTAACCAAACCATCCAATATTAATACCCATCTTCCCATGAAATTCCTTTACTTAACTAAAATAAGACCAAAACACCATATACTGTGGGAAAAACTGGCCACAGCAGCCTTTATTTAACAAAATTACATAGATAAGTAATTAATTAACACACAATGGTAGGAGGGTCCTTGAAGCTCCAAAGATCTGGTGATTAACATAAACCAACAATTAACACCAAATTGCCCCCAGCCGATACCCCACTGGCTCGAGAGCACCACAACCCAACATGGGTTCCAATAATTACTTCCACATCCCGAGCTCCGACATTGCCTGCCGTGAGACACCCAAAACAAGATGAGCAATCAACATTTTCCAATTAAGGAATCCATACCCAAATGGACCCCTTATACCAATTTAAAACCAACTTCAAGGACCCCCAACCGCCACAACGAGGGCACTTTGACTATCTCAAATGCCCGAGACCCCCCCCCGAACGAAAAGCTATGGCCCTCTCAATGCCCTCTTGTAACCCCAAAGCCCACATATCAATACCTACTGCATACAAATGCACCCCATCCGCCAACCAAAATTCACTCTCCCCTCTCTCTAACTCAAAGTGCCGTACAGCAATCCCCCCATTCCTAGTAACAAAACAAGAGACTGCCCTATTAACTTTAATCCTGGCTTTATTGATCTTCTCCACTGACCTAGCCCTCCGCCAACATCTCGGAGGAACAATCTCCGACCAAACAATAAACAAACCTGGAAATGCCACCCACAAATGCAACAAATCAAGTTTAACATCCCTTATCAACTCTCTAAAAGGGCGTGAACCTAGGTCGTTCCCCCCCACGTGCAACACCAAAATGTCAGGTGACCTATCCAAATGCGCACTGTGATGTACCTCCTGCAGCACTCTGCACCAACTCATGCCTCTAAAACCCAAGCACCTAATCACAGCTGTTTCTCTGTCAAAACCGAGCTGCCTTCCTGCAGGCCTTACATCTGCCCACAGTGCTCCCCAGTGTACGTAGGAGTGTCCCAGAATCCACACCAACGCGGAATTGGAACCTGCAGAAAATACAAACAAACTTGAACAGCTCTCGCAATAACAACACCTACCAAAAATCAAGCATTAAAGTTGTATTTTACCCTGAGCCTGAGGTCTGATATAACTCCGATAACGCCTCGATTCCCAACGCCCAATGCGCTGTATAGTCTCCCCACTAAGACCACCGGCAGCTGCTTCCGTTGCTGCTCCAATCCGAAACGAGTGCGACCCAAAGCGGGATGTATCTAACCTTAATGAATTGAAACACTTCCTAAATACCGCTATGAACTGATATCTGGACAAGGAGGACCCATCCTCGTGACACAAAAATGGACCACCCTGCTTTGGTTCGGACTCCCTAAACAGTTGCAAGCATCTTAACGGACACATAATGGAATTCCCAATTGCTCTCAAAACTATGAGCCTCCCTTTTCCCAACTGGTCCGTTTTAGATTTCCTGATCCAAAATTCCATACCTCCTGAGGTACCAATCACATCTGCTGACAAAAGCCCCCCGCCCACTGACCTGCTGGGTGACACGATCTCACCCAACCTCAACGCTCCAAAGAAGGCAAGGGAAAAGGCCAATCTAAAAAGACAGATTTCAAACCCGGAGCAACACACAGAAGGTAACACCCCCCCAATCTTTTCCAAAATGCCAAATGAAACTCTCCTCCTGGAGTCCTCCTGACCTTTCCCCTTCCGAAACCCCTTCAATGCCTGTTTGATCAAAAAACTTTTTGTCAAATCTCTCTGACCATGAATCTTAAAACCAAAAGCCAAATCCGCCATAGTCCGAGAGATTTTTGCTACAGACCAACCCCCTCAGCCCCTTGACTAATCCATGACAATGATACACCCAGCTGATCGTCATCCTGAGCCGTAAGCCCGACTGAATTAAACAACCGATATTCCCATAAATGCCAAATGGATTGATACGCTTCCCAAGTTCCCACCGCCAACAAAGACCTAATTAGCGATTCAGCGGCCCGCATACCAAAGCTCCGGAGGGCACTCCAGCCCCTTGTCTGCCGCCTCTGGTGCCAACTGCCGGAAGCGCTCCCACTGAAAACGAGAAAGTGAGTCAGCAATGGCATTCTGTACTCCCGGCACATGAGACGCTGTGACATAAGCATTCATGGAAAGGCCAGTCAGCACTAACTGTCGTAGAACCCTAATCACTGGAGGTGAGGCTACTGTAATGTTATTAATTGCACACACGACCCCCATATTGTCGCAGTTAAACCTCACCCTCTTATTTTGCAGTTCCCCCTTCCACAAATATATTGCCACCAAAATGGGAAAAATCTCTAATAGGGCTATGTTCTTTACCAATCCTGATGTTACCCACTCCTTAGGCCAACTGGATGCACACCATTGACCTCTAAAGTACGCCCCAAAACCTGAACTTCCAGCCGCATCCGTGTACAAATCGAAAGCACAATTGTCCTGTACTTCCTCCATGAGCAATGAACGTCCGTTATATTGCTCCAAAAATTTCTCCCACACTACCAAATCATCCCTGTGTTCAGCCGACAAACGCACGTAATGATGCGGCACTTTTACACCTGCCTTAGCACTGGCTAACCGGCGAGAAAAAATTCTCCCCATAGGAATAATGCGACATGCAAAATTAAGTTTCCCAAGAAGAGACTGTATTTTTCTCAAAGTCATTTTCTTTAACTTCCTAGCCCGTGCGACCTCTTCCTTCAAAGCTTTCACTCAGGCAACCTAAATTCCCAATTCACTGAATCGATTACAATACCTAAAAAACAAATGGTGGTAGTTGGACCTTCGGTCTTTTCTGGAGCCAAAGGCACTCCGAAACGCTCTGCTACCCACTGAGTCGCTCTCAGCAAAATTTCACAACATGAAGAGTCGCCCGAACCGATGCACAGAAAATCATCCAGGTAATGTATAATGGATTCGAGCCCTGTCACATCCTGTACGACCCATTCCAAAAATGTGCTGAAAGCCTCAAACAAGGAGCAAGATAAAGAACATCCCATGGGCAAACATCTATCTACAAAAAACTCGCCCTCCCAGTAACAACCCAACAACCTAACACTTTCAGGATGAACGGGCAACAACCAAAACGCTGATTCCACATCCGTCTTAGCCAGCAATGCCCCTTTACCACAATGTCTGACCCACAGAGCCGCCTCATCAAATGATGCATAAACCACGGAACATAGTTTCGGATCAATCCCATCATTCACTGACTTTCCCCGCGGATAGGAAAGATGGTGAATGAGCCTAAACTTATTAGGCTCCTTTTTGGGCACTACCCCCAATGGCGATACAACCAAATTCAAAAAAGGTGGATCAGCAAACGGACCGGCCATACGCCACAAAGCTACCTCCTTTTGTAACTTAGCAGAAACCACCTTCGCATATTGATCTGCTGATCTAAGATTTTTCAACACCCGGGGAATCTCGAATGGAGGTGGAGGAATTTTAAAACCGTCAGCAAAACCTGATACTAACACTGCAGCTTTTTCCCTATAGGGAAACCTACTTAGATAAGGGAGCATCGCGGTTAGTTTCACCGGTGTCTCCCCCTTGAGAATTGTTGGCCCCTGACTTAGCCTTCTTTTTGAAACATCTGGCAGCACCGTGTGATGATCCGCTGCAGTGCGAGCAAAGATGCTTGAACCTGCAGCTGGCCCCAAATTTACACTGGCCGTCGTTGAACTGCCAGCATAAGCCCAGTTTCTGCGTTCCCGCTTGCCCTGGCGTGCCTCCGCTACCCTGCGTACTTGATTGACCCCGGAATGGCCGGCAAAACAGGCCCCACCATGAAAGGAATGCCCTAATCTAGAAGGAGCCATCACCCGTAACCAAAGGCCAATGTCCTTCTGATCCTATCTTAAGGCCGGACGAATAGCTTTCCTCTGACGAAACTGCTCGTCATAACGAAGCCATGCTTGTCCCCCATAAGTTCTGTGGGCCTCCCCAATAGCATCCATATAGCAAAACAAGGGAGAGCAATTCTCCGGTGCTTTTTCACCTATTACGCACGCCAAAATGGCGAATGCGTGCAGCCAATTAGTAAAAGTCTGCGGGATTAAGCGCCACCTTTTCTTTTCCTCCTCCTCCTTCTTACTATCATCCTTCTTACTTTTTTCCAGGTTAAATTTCACCAGAGGCAAAAGAGAAAAAATTTTGACGTACTCATCTTTCCAAATTTTTTCCCTCACCTCTTTCTTGAGGTGTGCACCTAACGGACCCTCAAAGCACACGTAAACCTCGCTGTGAGACCTATCATCCAAATGAATTCAACACTCTTTTTCTTTTTCTGTCTGCACTGACATCGAAACGGGCTCGGGCAATTGGCACGCACCCCCAAGTCTATTACCTAAACTGTTCAGCTCGCCCCATTGCGGGCTCACCCATGCGGCTAAATGGCCCGAAACAGCACTACTACCCCTTTCCAAGCGCAACAATAACTCCCTCACATTTGCTAAAACCTCACTCACAGTCTCCCCAACCTGTTCCTGACTTGTACCCCCAGCCACTGACCCCTGATTAACACTTAAAACTGGGGATAAAAAATTCTGGGATAACGAACAAGACATAGAACCCAACTCACCGGGCTGCGGAGGAGCTGTTGTCCCCCCAGCCGATATTCCCGACTCCAGCCGTCCATCCCGACTTCCTACTCCTCCCGTTGGACCCTATATCTCTTGAGGCCCGAGCACCGCCGAAGCACTGGATCCCGCTGACGCAGCCCTGTAAGGCCAAAAGTTACTGACATGCACTGGAGTTGAAGAAGGACCAAGGGGTTGTGTATGTGGGGACATATTGATATCACCCGACCCCCTGCCTGCCCTGCCCCCTGCCCGCAAGGTCTGTGTATTGGATCCGATCCTGAATTTAACGCTGCCCAGAGACCATCTGTAAGGGCCGGTAACAACACTTACATAGTTACATAGTTAGTAAAGCCGAATAAAGACTTGCGTCCATCAAGTTCGACCTGTTAGTTCTGTAATTGCTAAAGTTGATCCAGAGGAGGGCAAAAACCCAAATGATTTAGCCAATCTTCACCTGAGGAAAAATTCCCTCCCGACTCTGAAACCAGCAGTCAGAATAAATCCCTGTATCAACCTACTATTTTATTCTATTTTTAAGTATATGCAGAAATCTGCCTGGTATCTAGAAAAGCATCCAGTCCCCGCTTGAACTGGTTTAGTGAATCCGACATTACCGTCTCCTCACTCAGTAAATTCCATATTCTCACTGCTCTTACCGTAAAGAACCCCTTCCTATGCTGGTGATGAAACCTTTTCTCTTCCAGTCTTAGTGAGTGCCCTCTTGTTACCGTAATATCCCTCCTTTTGAACAAATCCCGGGCAAGGTCTCTATACTGTCCCCTAACATATTTGTACACATTTATTATGTCCCCCCTCAACCTTCTCTTTTCCAGGCTGAATAGTCCTAGTTTTGCCAACCTCTCTGGGTATTGTAGTCCCTCCATTCCCCTTATTAATTTTGTTGCCCTCCTTTGTACCTTTTCAAGCTCATTTATATCCTTTCTATATATTGGGGCCCATAACTGAGCACAGTATTCCAAGTGTGGTCTGACCAGTGCTTTGTACAGTGGAAGAACAATGTTCTCATCCTTTGCAGCTATACCTCTTCTGATACATCCCATTACCCTGTTTGCCCTTACAGCAGCGGCCTGACTTTGGGCACTCCAATTTAGTTTGCTATCAATCAAGATGCCCAAGTCCTTCTCCATCTCTGAATTCCCCAATGATTTCCCATTCAGTGAGTACTGGTGACTTCCATTTTTCCTTCCCATATGTATGACCTTACATTTCTCCTCGTTAAACCTCATTTGCCATTTAATGCTCCACCTACCCAGCTTATCCAAATCCCTCTGTAGGTCTTCACTATCCTCTTTTGTATTAATTGTTTTACATAACTTTGTGTCATCTGCAAATATTGATATTTTACTATTTATCCCGTTGACTATGTCGTTAATAAAGATATTAAATAGCATTGGGCCTAGTACAGACCCCTGTGGTACCCCACTAGAGACGCTTACCCAATCTGAGTATATTCCATTTATAACCACCCTCTGCCTTCTATCCTTTAGCCAGTTAGCTACCCACTTGCAGACATTTCCCCCCAGCCCCATCATTCTCATTTTGTATACCAACCTATTATGTGGCACGCTATCGAACGCTTTTGAGAAGTCGAGATACACGACATCCACTGGTTCCCCCTGATCTACTCGAGAGCTAACCTCCTCGTAGAAGTCAATCAGGTTTGTTTGGCAGGAGCGATTCCTCATAAATCCATGTTGGTTCGGGGTTAATAAATTATTAGCATCAAGATGCTCCATGATTGCCTCATTAATAAAGCCTTCAAAAATTTTGCCCACAACGGACGTCAGACTCACCGGCCGATAGTTTCCGGTGTTACTTTTTGCTCCCTTTTTGAATATTGGCACTACATTCGCCTGTCGCCAATCAAGTGGTACAGACCCAGTCTCAACAGAGTCCTTAAATATAAGATATAACGGTCTGTCTATCACATTACTTAGTTCCCTTAGTACCCGTGGGTGTATGCCATCAGGTCCTGGTGATTTGTTTATTTTAATGTTACTGAGGCGTTTCTGTACCCCAGCTTGGGTTAGATTTGCCTGTTATCACCGCCTGATTGCTGCCCATTGTGGATGATCCTGCTGTCTCCTGTGTCTGAGGAGGCGGGCCGCCCGATCGGAGCATCGCCGAGGCGACCCCCCGTGACGTCACTGGTATTGAGAGGACTGGCTCGTGTAGGCCCCTGCCCGAACGCAGGCTGTGGCCTACTAACCGCCGCGTGACACGCGCTGGCGGGCGGATTCCTCCCAGACCGGGGCCTGCTGCTGCCCTTCCTGACAGGCACCCGGCCTGGAGGGTCCCCGAAGGGGCTCCTGCGCTGTGTCTGGGGAGCTAGATCAGGCGATAGCCTGGCAGAAGGCCGCGCCCAACGGGAACGCCGCTCAGGCTGTGCTGACACAGCCACCGTCCCCGCTCCCCTTCCGACGATCGCCGCTACCTGCTCTTCCAGGCAGCCCGCCGGGTGTGACTGACGCACCCCTGGGCCTACTTGGTGTAGCGTTGCGCACGCGGGGACTACCCGGAGCCGGGCCTGTTGGGGGTAGTAGTCTCGTGGCGGTGACCCGGTCCGTGCCCAGGGAGTCAAACTGTGTGGCTGAGTATTAGCAGTAGATGTTGGACGACTACGCCACCCGTTGAATGCAGCTATGGAGCTGCCGCTGCAGGGCAGACCGCTGAGGCCGGTGGTACGATTGTGCAGCGTAGATGGTATAACCCCCAACGGGAGGGGTATGGCCTCAGGGCAACCGACGTGGATGATGGGGGTAGCAGGAACCACTCAGAGACGATGCGGTGTAGTTCAATATCTTTACTGGTGATAAAGATAGACCCTCCCGGAGTACTGGCTAGCGATCGGGGCCTGGTCAGTCTTTGAGCAGATGGGATTTCCCCTGGCCAGGCGGAGTTGTAGGCCTCCCCAACTAATTGTACTCTTCTGGCTACCTTGCTAGAGGCGGGTAAAAGTAGCCCACGTCCCTGAGTGTACCGTGTGGTGCTCACCCGTATGGCCGGTGACTCGGGGCCTTCTAGTGGCTTCCGCTCCACGACGGCGGTGCTGGTCCCACGCGTGTGACCGTGCCTTCGGGTTTCTTGGCCAGAGGACCTGAAATCCCCTGCCGGTCAGTTTCTGCTGCTGGGTAAGGATTAGTCCCCACAGCCTCGGACTCCGGGTCCGGTGGTAACTCTTCAATCAGGGCGAGCTCTTCAGCTGCCAGCCCCTGATTCCTTTTAGCACGACTTCCCCAGAGCTCCTGATCTCTCTTGTTCCTAAAGCTGCTCCACTACAGACCAGACTGTGTCTCTGTCTGTGTTCTCTGCTCTTTCTCTCTAACCCTGCCTCAGCCCCAGTTTTATATAGGGGAAGTTCTTCCCCTCCCAGGACTGGGCAGGAGGTGTGGCATGCAAAGGATTCCTGACCAGGAGACCTCCCACCTGCTCTCAGACGTAATATCTCTATTACTGTGGCAACCAGACCCCTGGGGTGTCACATTCCCCCCTAGTAAAATTTAGTACTCCGGGACTAAACATATTTTTGTAACATAACAAATTACAAACAGAAACAACGCAATAAAGAAAAACATTAGGATGGTCACGGCGTGTCCGCAACCGGGTGTAACTTTTGAGGAAAACAAAGGTGTCCATTTCACCAAAACAGGGAGACGTAACCAGGTAGGGGTCTGTCCTGCCCCGAGTCCTTAACAGTCTTTAGTCCATTCCTGGGTTACGCTCCAACCATGTACAAAGGATTCCTGGTAAATCCACCAAAGACTCCCATAAATTACTAGAAACACATAATTATTTACAGGATATGGCCGCTCTCAGTCCTCGGCCAGGTAGAGGGAAAGAACGACCGCTCTCAGTCCTCGGTCAGTGGGAATAAGGGATGGCTGCTCACAGTCCTCAGCCTGGTTTAAGATAGGGGCACATGGGGAACAATTCACTAATCCCAACGGGGACCATATTTTAATTAGCAGCAGTCCTTGTACCCTTACGGGTAACTATTTACAGCTCTTTATTCATGCTACTTCCCTTCAGTAGCTATGTCCTCTTTGTGCTCCCTCCTGAGGGTAGTCCTCAGACCCGTCCGGGTCCTCTTGGCTTTCCTCGTATTGGTAGTACTGCAGCTCCTCCTCGGTTAGCTGGGTTAGTATCCCTGCGACAGTCCTCCCCCCAGGTGGCCAGGACTTTACCTCCCTTTGGGCTGCTCCGGTTAATTGGGCCACCAGGATGCTCACTTTTTGCTCCTCTGTGAGGGGGTACACCTGGAAGAGGCTATCCAGCTTTTCTCTAAAGTCATGCAGGGTATGTGACTCCCCTGAGTACTGGGGTAGCCAGGCTGCCCCCGGGATATAGGGCATGGTGAAAGGCATGACCGCAATAGCGGTGGCGCTGGCGGGGGTTGAAGCGGTGAAGCTCTCCTCCGTATCCGACATCTTCCTCCCCCCTAGTGGACCGTGGCCTACCTTGCGATGATCCTCTTCCGTAGGCCGCGGCTCCGCAGTGGATCGTCAGGGTTGAGGACCTTCCGTCGCGCTCCTGTGACGTCGGCGTCTGCTGGGCTCCTTCCAGGACCTTACGCAACGTCCGGACGTGAGGCGGGGCTTCAGTTCTCGCGCGCTTTCGGAGTCCACGCCACTCTTCTTCCCGCGCAGCGTCTTCAAGATGGCGTCCAACGGCGGGAAAACTCCACGGATGGCGGGAAGAAGGCAGAAGATGGCGCCGGATGGCGGGAAAACTTCGCGGATGGCGGGAAGAAGACAGAAGATGGCGCCGGATGGCGGGAATCTTCACCACTGGTAAGTTTGAACAGTCTTTTTCAGGCACGCAGTACCCGGTGGTTGCGGGCACGAGATCCTGCCGACTACGCCAAAAGATGACGCACCCCTGGGCCTACTTGGTGTAGCGTTGCGCACGCGGGGACTACCCGGAGCCGGGCCTGTTGGGGGTAGTAGTCTCGTGGCGGTGACCCGGTCCGTGCCCAGGGAGTCAAACTGTGTGGCTGAGTATTAGCAGTAGATGTTGGACGACTACGCCACCCGTTGAATGCAGCTATGGAGCTGCCGCTGCAGGGCAGACCGCTGAGGCCGGTGGTACGATTGTGCAGCGTAGATGGTATAACCCCCAACGGGAGGGGTATGGCCTCAGGGCAGCCGACGTGGATGATGGGGGTAGCAGGAACCACTCAGAGACGATGCGGTGTAGTTCAGGGTCTTTACTGGTGATAAAGATAGAGCCTCCCGGAGTACTGGCTAGCGATCGGGGCCTGGTCAGTCTTTGAGCAGATGGGATTTCCCCTGGCCAGGCGGAGTTGTAGGCCTCCCCAACTAATTGTACTCTTCTGGCTACCTTGCTAGAGGCGGGTAAAAGTAGCCCACGTCCCTGAGTGTACCGTGTGGTGCTCACCCGTATGGCCGGTGACTCGGGGCCTTCTAGTGGCTTCCGCTCCACGACGGCGGTGCTGGTCCCACGCGTGTGACCGTGCCTTCGGGTTTCTTGGCCAGAGGACCTGAAATCCCCTGCCGGTCGGTTTCTGCTGCTGGGTAAGGATTAGTCCCCACAGCCTCGGACTCCGGGTCCGGTGGTAACTCTTCAATCAGGGCGAGCTCTTCAGCTGCCAGCCCCTGATTCCTTTTAGCACGACTTCCCCAGAGCTCCTGATCTCTCTTGTTCCTAAAGCTGCTCCACTACAGACCAGACTGTGTCTCTGTCTGTGTTCTCTGCTCTTTCTCTCTAACCCTGCCTCAGCCCCAGTTTTATATAGGGGAAGTTCTTCCCCTCCCAGGACTGGGCAGGAGGTGTGGCATGCAAAGGATTCCTGACCAGGAGACCTCCCACCTGCTCTCAGACGTAATATCTCTATTACTGTGGCAACCAGACCCCTGGGGTGTCACATGACTCTGCAGCCGCCCTCAGGGATTCAAACAGCTGCGCCGTGGACGCCATGAGGTACGCAGCACGATGTGGGGGAGACAACTCACCACCCTTGTGAGCGGGAAAATGTGACGCCCCTCCCCTCGCTGGCACTTAAACCGCCCCCCGTTAAACCCCTCCCAATGCTAATAGTCTTAGCCACTCCCTCCAACCCATCGTCATGCAGGCCTGCGTCCAAGCCTGCGGGGGAGGGGGCGGCTGGACTCCGGCCTGTCCTTGATCAGCTGTATGCAAACTGAATAAAGAAGTGGCAGCACACAGATAGTGAACAAAATGCTGCATTAATAATATGTTACAAACTGTTACAATTCTGCATGTAAGGGCAGGTTCACACAAGTGTACAAAAAATCATTTAGCGAGTTTCATCCAGAAAAGTGGGACGATTTCTTTCTCACTTGGTTTGTGATGTTACATGATTGCAATGTATCCGTAAAAATCAGATTTTTTTTTTTGCAACCATAGACTTGAATGGGTGAGTCTCAACCGATATACTAAACTAGTGCACGCTGCCATTTTTTTCACATGCAGATTCTGTTAGTGAAATCGTTCATTTGCACTGCCCCATTGAATAACATTGGTCGGAGTGTGATCTGCTTTCTAACGGACAGTACTCGGACAGAACGTGCGTTGGGGGGCAGGACCCCTTAGCTTTGTGTGACAGAAGGACTTTTGAATGTCAGATGCCTTAGTGCTGGAATCAGGGGGGCCCTTATGTTTCAAGCACCCTCATATCTATCAACAGAGCATTGCTTTTTGAGGCCCGTTTTCTTTTTATGTGTGACCCATGCTTAATAAAGACCCTCATAATTACACATTTGTGGCCCTTCCGGATTATATTGGGGGACATACCCTTTGTAGAGTTAGTAGTAAAATAGTCAAACAGAGTATATTAAACCTCTTGGACGACTATCAGGTCATTTAATAGTATTGAATGTAATTTTCATTGTCATTATCTGGGAATGGAGAAAGAGAGACACAATCCCCAGAGCTTGGTCTGAGAACGGGATGTCTATTAGTTACTGTCGATCACTGCGCCTGATAAAGAAGTGACCCAAACGGGAATATGTGAAGAGATGAACCGTCCATCTAATCTCTGTCTTCACAATGTAGACGCCACCAAGTATCAATTGATGTTCATGTATTCCCCATCTAATGCGCTACAGAGCAGCCGGGCTCATACAAGAGACGCCCTTAGGTCACGGCCCCACTATCTGTATTGGGTCAGTATTTGGTCAGTATTTGGTCAGTATTTGGTCAGTATTCGGTCAGTATTTTTTCTCAGGAGTTGGAGCCAAAACCAGGTGAGGAGCAATCAGAGAAAAGGTATAATAGAAACAAATGCACCAATTCTGTATTTATCCCCCTCTCCTGGTTTTAGCTCCCACTCCTGAGATAAAATACTGACCGAATACTGAGCAAATACTGATAGTGGGGCCGTGGCCTTAGAGATATAAATGGAGGGATCAAGCGCCACATTAAAGTCACCCCCACAACACCAGCATACCCTCAGAAAACTCCTAGCATTGAGTCTAATTGGGAAGGTAAAGAGATACAAAGGGAAGGTAAAGAGATGCAAAAATGTCTATAATGTCTGACAAGATAGATCTTACGGTGGTTGTATGAGATATTTAAGGTTCTTCAGAATTACACACTGCTCCTTATCTGGCAGAAACAACCCTGCTCCTGCCCACAGCCTGTGTGTATTGCTGGTCAGCCCCATTTACCCAAATAGGGATAAGCTGCACTACCAGACTTGACCTGTTTACATGCTTGGCGCTGTTTCTTGAAGAATGCTGTCCCCCCTCTAATCCAGTACAACAGTCACATGGATCACAAGGCAGCATGATGAAACACAAGGGAAGGAAATATCCAGCATCAATGGTCCCATAATATACTTGCTTGGCTTTATTAACCCCTTTCTGACATTAGTGGTAATAGTACGTCATGGTGCCCTGGGCCTGTTGGGCCAATGACATACTATTACTTCAAATGGTGATGGCACTCGCACACAAGCGGTGCGGGGCGATCGCCACCGGGTGTCAGCTGATTGTCACAGCTGACACCTGGTACTATGTGCAGGGAGCGGTCCCGCACCACTCCCTGCACATTAACTCCACAAATGATGCGATCGAAGTTGATCACAGCATTGCGGGGGGCGAGGGGAGGTAAGTGCCGATACTCACCTCCTCACCGGCGCCCCTCGCTGTCTGCAGCGGCTGCCGGATGTTGTCATGACGACCCGATGCGCAGTGCACGATCTAAGTAACTTCTCCCTCTTCAGCTGTGACAGCCTGTATAGAAGGGGCCGGAGCCGTAGTTGTAGGTAAAGGCCCGCATGACTGTGATCGGGCCTGGAGAGTATAGGGATTTGAATTATGGTTAGGGCATTGGATGGAAAAAGGGGGGGGGTGGAGTAAAGAAAGGGGGTATAAAGGGGAAAAGTGCGGGAAAGGAGCTATTACAGGGGTTATCCTATTGCCAACAGTATATCCCCCATTAACCCTCAATTGCTAGGGACAGGATGGTGTGACGCTCGCAAACCCTGCCCTGGGAAGATGGGGTACTCGGAGCCGGGTCAGATGTTGAGAAGGGGGATGCAGTCGTGGCCTTGACCCGTTCCGTGCCCAGGGCCGTCACATTAAAAGTGATGTTAGGGCTTTCCGGGTTGAGTGGTAATTGTCGACTACGCCACCTGTGGTGTCTGGTGAAGGGTCACCAGCGCCGCTAGCAGTCCACTGAGGCCCGGTGTCGTGGCGGCTACAGTTATTACTGCTCCCCACAGGCGGAGCAAGGCCTCAGGGCAGGCAAACAGGATGAAGGGGGGTAGTAGTGCGGGGAGTACGGGCACCGCGTCGCATGGTATGGCGCGTAATGAACAGTCCGGAGGCCATAGGGGTGAACTTCCAAGGCTTTACTCACTCAGAGATGACAGCGGGAAGGCTACTCCCTGCTCCCCGCGGAGTCCTGCGGCCACCAGGGACAGGGGTCCGACTACCTCCAAGAAAGTCCAGTGTTCGGTAGCGTCCCTACACCAGAGTGTTCCTGCACTACAGACTTCACCCTTTCCAGTCTGTGCGTGTGTAGATAGGCCAGGTCTCCCTCTGAGCTCCTCTCAGGACTAGGGCACGGGTGGCAATTCCTCACCATCCGATGCCCGATGGGATCCTCAGGGCCTAACTGGGCTTTCCCGTCCTGGACGTAGAGTATGAGGTCGGGTGTCGGGGGCCGGTACCCCTCTTGCAGCCAGAATCCCTCTGAATATATCAGGTAGGCGAGGACAGGTGGCGTGCTCCGCTCCGTCTGCATCCTCCTCGGGACCCATTTGCTAGGGAGCCACACTCTAAAGCTCCCGGGCCTTCTTGATCCTGGTCCTCGGCCGGGTTGAGACATTCCTTGTCTGCAACCTACCTCTCGTCCCATGGCCAGGGTACGAGGGCTGTGTACCTTGCCGGTGGAGGCCCACACAGGATCTGCGCTCCCGGAGGGAAGTCACATTACACACAGTATTTTGACAGCACAGTGACAGCCGACAGACTAGCAAGGGCTAGACTGATGGACCACAGAAGAACCAACTAACAAGGACCGAAAGACGGACCAAAAAGAACCAGCAGAAGGACCAAGATCAAAGATGGCATTCTATTAAGTATGAAATTTGAAGTGTAACCAACTAGTTGTTCCTCCACTCACACCCACTAACTGGTTCCTACCACTTTGTGTTCCCCAGTCTCCCTGTAACGAGGGGAGCAGCACCTAGTGCATAATAGCTCCCTCTGGTGGAAATGTGGTGTTGGATGCAAAAGGCTAGGTCACTACCATCACACTGGCCTTACCTCAGAGGAGGAACACCACACTCCATTGGAGAAGTGCAGCAGTCCTGTGGCGGTCGAACCCTCAGGGGCGCCACATTCCCCCCTGGTAAAACACAGCACGTCCGCGGGCTGCAAAGGAAGTAATACCCAGGAAATTTTCTTTTTATAATAACAAAACTATCATCCCTTTATGGGAGGCACATTTCTTAAACGTTGCATAACACGGTATAAAAGTGTAAAAGTACAAAATTATAAAAGTATAAAGCATAAATTAGGACAAGAGACTTTTGACAATGGCAGCAGACTGGTTAGAAGTAGCGATTGTAAGTTCAGTAGCAAGAGGGACCTGCCCTAAACCCTCTATGTGGGCCCTGAGGTGGCTGCAGGGCATGAAGACCCGGAGCTGGACCCCCACACAAGCCACTCCAGACAGGTTTTGCTTCTGAGGTCTGAGGTAGAAAGAAGGCACGGTTTTGCATAAAACCAATAGGAAGCACCTAAATAGATGCATAACTATATACAAACGCAGTCCGCCGCCTGCCATAGTCCGCAGGGACCAAAGTCTCTGTAAACAGGGGGAAAACATAAATTAGCAGCATAGAACTCAAACTTTAACAAAAGCAGCAGCTGGGGGCTGCTTTAGACCTCTGGCTCTCTTCTTGGAAAAGGCTCATTCCTCCCGACGGAGGCTAGCCGGTCACCTGAGGCTGAGGGCGGGGTGGCGTCACTCCCAGACACTTTGTGGACATCCAGGGCTTACCACCCACGCTCTCCCTGGTGGCGAGAGAAAGTCACTGTGTCGCCCGGGAGTAGGTTCCGACCGGGGTGTCCCTTCTTGAGGCGCGACTCGACGTCCCGCCGGCTGACGAACACATCGCCCTGGAACAGGGGACACCGGATGAACCCCCACCCCGCCTCATGATGAAATCGGACGACTTGGCCTTCGTACCGGGGGCTGGGACGGGTGGCCTCCTCCTGACGCGCCCGAGTCTTTGCAGCTTTGGTCCTGACCTCGAGGCGCTCGCAGCACTGCTCCCGCCGACACTGCTCCCTTGCGAGCTGGAAAATCTGGTCGTTGCACCACTGGCTCCTCCTTCACGCTTCAGACCGGGTCTCCCGAGGGAAGCCCATTAGGTCGCCCCCCTGGTTTTCCCAGGCCCACTCCTCAGCCTCGGGCCAGGTTACTACTGGTGCGGGTAGCGGGGTAAGGACGGGTTGCTGCGAGTCCTCTGTAGACGTGGTCCAGTCCGGGTTGGATCCGGTAGTTTCCTCCGCAGCTTCAGGCACCTCCGTATCAGGGATTGGGCGGCATCGCAGGTCCCCACCGATAGCTGCCGATTGCAGCTCTGGAGCTAACGCTTGCTCCCAGGTGACCGTGTGGGGAACTAAGTACTCCGACATGAGGTCCAGAATAGTCACAGTTGGCTCTGCAGCCGGGGCAGGGGTTGCACACTCACCCGCCGCAAGGTCACCCTCGACCTATGTCACCGAGTCGACTTGTTCTGGGACCTCAACTCCTTGGCGGCGGTCCCGGATACGCAGCAACATCTCCTCCCGCCACGCAGCCGTCGCCGCCTCCTGGGCCTCTTTCTGCCTTCTTAGGAGTTCTGGAGATTCTTGATGGAGAAATGCAATATCTCCCGGGGTCAACACCCTGCCGCCTTGCTCTCTGCCGGGTGAAGGGCCTGAACCGGTTTCAATAGATGCGTGGTCTTGCTCCCCAGAGGCATCCATGTCTGCCTCCGTTGACTGCCAAGCTCCGACTGCAATAGCCGCACCTTGTTGCTTTTCTTCTTCCTCCTCTTTCGGGGTGGTTTCTGGGCGGAATGCTGACAGGCCCGCCTTCGTTCAGCCCATCCAGTTTGACGGGCATTACCCCGCGGACAATTTCTGATGGAAGGGGCAGTCCACATTTTTAGCGCCAAGCAGGAGCCTAGCCCACGATGGGCGGCGTTCAAAGACAGTCTTTTCACAGCATTATGGCGCCTGTTCTTCTTGGGCGGGCGCCATTTTAAGTGTAAAATAACAGTTCAAGGTGTAAGGCACGCAGTACCCGATAGCAATGGGCACTCTTCTCCGTTGCTGCGGGCACGATATCCTGCTGACTACGCCAGTGATGTGACGCTCGCAAGCCCTGCCCCGGGAAGATGGGGTACTCGGAGCCGGTTCAGATGTTGAGAAGGGGGATGCAGTCGTGGCCTTGACCCGTTCCGTGCCCAGGGCCGTCACATTAAAAATGATGTTAGGGCGTTCCGGGTTGAGTGGTAATTGTCGACTACGCCACCTGTGGTGTCTGGTGAAGGGTCACCAGCGCCGCTAGCAGTCCACTGAGGCCCGGTGTCGTGGCGGCTAAAGTTATTACTGCTCCCCACAGGCGGAGCAAGGCCTCAGTGCAGGCAAACAGGATGAAGGGGGGTAGTAGTGCAGGGAGTACGGGCACCGCGTTGCATGGTATGGCGCGTAATGAACAGTCCGGAGGCCATAGGGGTGAACTTCCAAGGCTTTACTCACTCAGAGATGACAGCGGGAAGGCTACTCCCTGCTCCCCGCGGAGTCCTGCGGCCACCAGGGACAGGGGTCCGACTACCTCCAAGAAAGTCCAGTGTTCGGTAGCGTCCCTACACCAGAGTGTTCCTGCACTACAGACTTCACCCTTTCCAGTCTGTGCGTGTGTAGATAGGCCAGGTCTCCCTCTGAGCTCCTCTCAGGACTAGGGCACGGGTGGCAATTCCTCACCATCCGATGCCCGATGGGATCCTCAGGGCCTAACTGGGCTTTCCCGTCCTGGACGTAGAGTATGAGGTCGGGTGTCGGGGGCCGGTACCCCTCTTGCAGCCGGAATCCCTCTGAATAGATCAGGTAGGCGAGGACAGGTGGCGTGCTCCGCTCCGTCTGCATCCTCCTCGGGACCCATTTGCTAGGGAGCCACACTCTAAAGCTCCCGGGCCTTCTTGATCCTGGTCCTCGGCCGGGTTGAGACATTCCTTGTCTGCAACCTAACTCTCGTCCCATGGCCAGGGTACGATGGCTGTGTCCCTTGCCGGTGGAGGCCCACACAGGATCTGCGCTCCCGGAGGGAAGTCACATTACACACAGTATTTTGACAGCACAGTGACAGCCGACAGACTAGCAAGGGCTAGACTGATGGACCACAGAAGAACCAACTAACAAGGACCGAAAGATGGACCAAAAAGCACCAGCAGAAGGACCAAGATCAAAGATGGCATTCTATTAAGTATGAAATTTGAAGTGTAACCAACTAGTTGTTCCTCCACTCACACCCACTAACTGGTTCCTACCACTTTGTGTTCCCCAGTCTCCCTGTAACGAGGGGAGCAGCACCTAGTGCATAATAGCTCCCTCTGGTGGAAATGTGGTGTTGGATGCAAAAGGCTAGGTCACTACCATCACACTGGCCTTACCTCAGAGGAGGAACACCACACTCCATTGGAGAAGTGCAGCAGTCCTGTGGCGGTCGAACCCTCAGGGGCGCCACATTCCCCCCTGGTAAAACACAGCACGTCCGCGGGCTGCAAAGGAAGTAATACCCAGGAAATTTTCTTTTTATAATAACAAAACTATCATCCCTTTATGGGAGGCACATTTCTTAAACGTTGCATAACACGGTATAAAAGTGTAAAAGTACAAAATTATAAAAGTATAAAGCATAAATTAGGACAAGAGACTTTTGACAATGGCAGCAGACTGGTTAGAAGTAGCGACGGTAAGTTCAGTAGCAAGAGGGACCTGCCCTAAACCCTCTATGTGAGCCCTGAGGTGGCTGCAGGGCATGAAGACCCGGAGCTGGACCCCCACACAAGCCACTCCAGACAGGTTTTGCTTCTGAGGTCTGAGGTAGAAAGAAGGCACGGTTTTGCATAAAACCAATAGGAAGCACCTAAATAGATGCATAACTATATACAAACGCAGTCCGCCGCCTGCCATAGTCCGCAGGGACCACAGTCTCTGTAAACAGGGGGAAAACATAAATTAGCAGCATAGAACTCAAACTTTAACAACCGCAGCAGCTGGGGGCTGCTTTAGACCTCTGGCTCTCTTCTTGGAAAAGGCTCATTCCTCCCGACGGAGGCTAGCCGGTCACCTGAGGCTGAGGGCGGGGTGGCGTCACTCCCAGACACTTTGTGGACATCCAGGGCTTACCACCCACGCTCTCCCTGGTGGCGAGAGAAAGTCACTGTGTCGCCCGGGAGTAGGTTCCGACCGGGGTGTCCCTTCTTGAGGCGCGGCTCGACGTCCCGCCGGCTGACGAACACATCGCCCTGGAACAGGGGACACCGGATGAACCCCCACCCCGCCTCATGATGAAATCTGACGACTTGGCCTTCGTACCGGGGGCTGGGACGGGTGGCCTCCTCCTGACGCGCCCGAGTCTTTGCAGCTTTGGTCCTGACCTCGAGGTGCTCGCAGCACTGCTCCCGCCGACACTGCTCCCTTGCGAGCTGGAAAATCTGGTCGTTGCACCACTGGCTCCTCCTTCACGCTTCAGACCGGGTCTCCCGAGGGAAGCCCATTAGGTCGCCCCCCTGGTTTTCCCAGGCCCACTCCTCAGCCTCGGGCCAGGTTACTACTGGTGCGGGTAGCGGGGTAAGGACGGGTTGCTGCGAGTCCTCTGTAGACGTGGTCCAGTCCGGGTTGGATCCGGTAGTTTCCTCCGCAGCTTCAGGCACCTCCATATCAGGGATTGGGCGGCATCGCAGGTCCCCACCGATAGCTGCCGATTGCAGCTCTGGAGCTAACGCTTGCTCCCAGGTGACCATGTGGGGAACTAAGTACTCCGACATGAGGTCCAGAATAGTCACAGTTGGCTCTGCAGCCGGGGCAGGGGTTGCACACTCACCCGCCGCGAGGTCACCCTCGACCTATGTCACCGAGTCGACTTGTTCTGGGACCTCAACTCCTTGGCGGCGGTCCCGGATACGCAGCAACATCTCCTCCCGCCACGCAGCCGTCGCCGCCTCCTGGGCCTCTTTCTGCCTTCTTAGGAGTTCTGGAGATTCTTGATGGAGAAATGCAATATCTCCCGGGGTCAACACCCTGCCGCCTTGCTCTCTGCCGGGTGAAGGGCCTGAACCGGGTTCAGTAGATGCGTGGTCTTGCTCCCCAGAGGCATCCATGTCTGCCTCCGTTGACTGCCAAGCTCCGAATGCAGTGGCCGCACCTTGTTGCTTTTCTTCTTCCTCCTCTTTCGGGGTGGTTTCTGGGCGGAATGCTGACAGGCCCGCCTTCGTTCAGCCCATCCAGTTTGACGGGCATTACCCCGCGGACAATTTCTGATGGAAGGGGCAGTCCACATTTTTAGCGCCAAGCAGGAGCCTAGCCCACGATGGGCGGCGTTCAAAGACAGTCTTTTCACAGCATTATGGCGCCTGTTCTTCTTGGGCGGGCGCCATTTTAAGTGTAAAATAACAGTTCAAGGTGTAAGGCACGCAGTACCCGATAGCAATGGGCACTCTTCTCCGTTGCTGCGGGCACGATATCCTGCTGACTACGCCAGTGATGTGACGCTCGCAAGCCCTGCCCCGGGAAGATGGGGTACTCGGAGCCGGTTCAGATGTTGAGAAGGGGGATGCAGTCGTGGCCTTGACCCGTTCCGTGCCCAGGGCCGTCACATTAAAAATGATGTTAGGGCTTTCCGGGTTGAGTGGTAATTGTCGACTACGCCACCTGTGGTGTCTGGTGAAGGGTCACCAGCGCCGCTAGCAGTCCACTGAGGCCCGGTGTCGTGGCGGCTAAAGTTATTACTGCTCCCCACAGGCGGAGCAAGGCCTCAGTGCAGGCAAACAGGATGAAGGGGGTAGTAGTGCAGGGAGTACGGGCACCGCGTCACATGGTATGGCGCGTAATGAACAGTCCGGAGGCCATAGGGGTGAACTTCCAAGGCTTTACTCACTCAGAGATGACAGCGGGAAGGCTACTCCCTGCTCCCCGCGGAGTCCTGCGGCCACCAGGGACAGGGGTCCGACTACCTCCAAGAAAGTCCAGTGTTCGGTAGCGTCCCTACACCAGAGTGTTCCTGCACTACAGACTTCACCCTTTCCAGTCTGTGCGTGTGTAGATAGGCCAGGTCTCCCTCTGAGCTCCTCTCAGGACTAGGGCACGGGTGGCAATTCCTCTCCATCCGATGCCTGATGGGATCCTCAGGGCCTAACTGGGCTTTCCCGTCCTGGACGTAGAGTACGAGGTCGGGTGTCGGGGGCCGGTACCCCTCTTGCAGCCGGAATCCCTCTGAATAGATCAGGTAGGCGAGGACAGGTGGTGTGCTCCACTCCGTCTGCATCCTCCTCAGGACCCATTTTCTAGGGAGCCACACTCTAAAGCTCCCGGGCCTTCTTGGTCCTGGTCCTCGGCTGGGTTGAGACATTCCTTGTCTGCAACCTACCTCTTGTCCCATGGCCAGGGTACGAGGGCTGTGTCCCTTGCCGGTGCAGGCCCACACAGGATCTGCGCTCCCAGAGGGAAGTCACATTACACACAGTATTTTGACAGCACAGTGACAGCCGTCAGACTAGCAAGGGCTAGACTGATGGACCACAGAAGAACCAACTAACAAGGACCGAAAGACAGACCAAAAAGAACCAGCAGAAGGACCAAGATCAAAGATGGCATTCTCTTAAGCATGAAATTTGAAGTGTAACCAACTAGTTGTTCCTCCACCCACACCCACTAACTGGTTCCTACCACTTTCTGTTCCCCAGTCTCCCTGTAACGAGGGGAGCAGCACCTAGTGCATAATAGCTCCCTCTGGTGGAAATGTGGTGTTGGATGCAAAAGGCTAGGTCACTACCATCACACCGGCCTTACCTCAGAGGAGGAACACCACACTCCATTGGAGAAGTGCAGCATTCCTGTGGCGGTCGAACCCTCAGGGGCGCCACATTGGCTAACCTGGAAGCCCTCCTGGGCCAGCTGAGAACGGCTGCAGGCTTGAGAGGTGAGGCATGGCTGGAGGAGCAGTTGTCCGGACTGCTGGGAGCAGTAGTGCCACAGCCAGTGCAGGAGATTGCCGGTCGGCGGCCTAGAAGGACCAGGCCGCCCGAGAGATTGAGCCCTGACGTGACTCCACGCTCCAGGCGTAGGCTCCGGAGCCCCTCCGGGGAACCTCCGGGAGGCGGGCGCACTAACCTCCCATACGGATGTCACCCACGTTTTGGGATGAATCCGACCAGCCAGCCTGGGGCTGCGGGAGGAAGCAGGCCGCAGCGGGAGCGGGCCGCAAGGCCTGCTTCTCCTAGAAGACAGGAAGTCAGAAGTGCAGCGGTGGGCTCTATCACGATGCTCCTGTCGCAGGGCCTGCTTGTATTGAAGAACAGCGACATCTAGTGGACGCCGGGGGACTGCAGGCAAGAGGACGGCTGAAAATTCAACTATGGAAGGGGAACATCGCCATCTAGTGGACACTGCGGATATTGCAGGCAGAATGACGGCTGGTGGTACAGCTGGACGAGAGGTAGTGAGCAGGAGAACGGTGGGTCCTGGTCCTGATGTTTCAGGGGCAGGGCCTTCTTGGGCCAACAGGAAGCGGGGTCAGAAGATGAAGGTTGGAAGAAGCGGAGTGAACAAACGGGCCGTAGGGAGAAGTCGGCAGCAATGGCACGGTGTAGCGTCGGCGTCCCTGCCTCCTGCTAGGCAGGGACGCTGTTCCCCTCACCTCTCTGCTCCGTGCCCGGCGGCTTCCTCCCGCTCTGCCTGTAGCGCCCGCTCTCCCCCGGTCACTGTGCTTAGGGCGCGCGCGCGCGCCCTCCCCCTCTCTTAAAGGGGCCGCGCGCGTCGCCCTAAGGAGTCCCCGGCCAATGGCCGGAGGATCCCTCCATATATAAGGCACCTCCTCCAAAATGGAGGTGCCCGAGCAATGTTGTTGCACTGTTCACTACTCTGCTTCAGCCCTCAGGTCCCGTTGCCAGTTACCTGCCAGTTACCTGCCAGTTACCTGCCAGTCTCCTGCCAGTTTGCTGCCTGATTCCTGCCTGTCATCCGCTTTCCTGCTTGCTAGCCTGAGGTCCGACGGTCTGCCTTCCGACACCTGTCAGTCTGTCTATGGACCAGCTTGCCCGCTCATCTGGGAGCGCTCACCTGCTACCTGCCTGATAGCCTACCTGGAGGCTCCGCCGTCACGTGCTGTGACCACCTGCCAGTCCAGAGACTCTTGCCCGCTCACCTGGGAGCGCTCACCTGCTACCTGCCTGATAGCCTACTTGGAGGCTCCGCCGTCACGTGCTGTGACCACCTGCCAGTCCAGAGACTCTTGCCCGCTCACCTGGGAGCGCTCACCTGCTACCTGCCTGATAGCCTACCTGGAGGCTCCGCCGTCACTTGCTGTGACCACCTGCCAGTCCAGAGACTCTTGCCCGCTCACCTGGGAGCGCTCATCTGCTACCTGCCTGTTAGCCTACCTAGAGGCTCTGCCGTCACGTGCTGTGACCACCTGCCAGTCCAGAGACTCTTGCCCGCTCACCTGGGAGCGCTCATCTGCTACCTGCCTGTTAGCCTACCTGGAGGCTCCGCCGTCACATGCTGTGACCACCTGCTTATCCTGAGACTCTCGCCTGCTCACCTGGGAGCACTCATCTGCCATCTGCCTGCTAGCCTACCTGGAGGCTCAGCCGTCACAGGTCGTACCTGCCCGTTTACCCAGAGACTGCCCCGGTCACTTGCCGTGACCTCCTGCCCGTTTGCCCAGAGACTGTCCCGGTCACCTGCTGTGACCGCCTGCCTGTCTTCCCTGGTCGCCACCCGCTTCCTTACAAGGACTGCCCCTTGTATAAGTTGCTCAGAGGTTCCGCCTCCCAGACCCGTTACAGTTTGCTCGGGCCATGGAACCCGGTGGCACCCAAGCTCCCTCGCTCTCGGACCTTTGTCATGAACTGTCCCGACAGAGGTCCCAACAGGAGTCCATCCTGGGTCACCTGCGGAATGTCAATACTCGCCTGGACACTTTGACTGCCCCACCAGCAACTACCGCTAGTGTCATGACTCGCAGCCCGGCTGCTCCGCTGCCCACCAATACCATAGTATCCTGCTCTGGAATCCGGCTTTCTGCACCTCCTCGCTTCGGAGGCGACTCCGCTCAAGCTCGGGGCTTCATTAACCAGTGCACCCTGCACTTTGAACACCAGTCCCACCAGTTTAATTCCGACCGGGCCAAAGTAGCCTTCATCATGTCCCATCTCACGGGAGAGGCACTGGCTTGGCTAAATCCTCTATGGGAGAGAGGAGACCCTCTGGTGTCCGACCTGCCAGCCTTTCTCACGGCTTTCCGGAAGGTCTTCGACGAACCCGGACGGAAGACCTCATCCGCCTCATCTCTGCTACGCCTCCGTCAAGGGAGTCTCACCGTGGGCCAATATGCCATACGGTTCCGTACCCTTGCTTCGGAGATGGCCTGGGATAACGACGCCCTGGTGTTCGTCTTCTGGGAGGGTCTCTCCGGCCGTATTAAAGATGAACTCGCCGGTCGGGACATTCCTACCACTCTCGACGACTTGATTACACTGGCCACCCGGATTGACATCCGGTTCCAGGAGCGCGCTAGGGAGGTCACCCGTGAGAGGAGGATTCCACGTCTAGTCCCTACCTTCCAGAGACCCGTCACTCCCCCTGTTACTCCCCAGGCACACTCACCTGAGCCTATGCAGGTCGACCAGACCAAGATGGTCAAGACCCGTCAAGACTTACGTCGTGCCGAGGGGAGCTGTTTCTACTGTGGCAGTAAGGAGCACCGGATCCGTTCCTGCCCTGAGAGGTCGGGAAACGCCTGTGTCTAGGATCGCTCAGAGAGGTCGCCCTAGACAAAAGTAAACCCTCTCCAACCCTGATGCTGTCTGTTTCTATCCTCTGCGGAGAGAACCGCTATTTTGAACTGGCTCAACTTGACTCTGGAGCTGCTGGAAATCTCATCTCTCAATCCCTGGTAGAAAAATACCACATTCCCACCAAACCTCTGGCCGTACCTATATCTGTCGCCGCCGTGGATGGGGGCCTCTTACCACATCCCATCCAACTCATCACCGAATCTCTGACTCTACAGGTGGGAATGCTGCATTCCGAGAGCATCTCCTTTCATGTTCTGCCTGGACTCTCTCACGCACTATTGCTTGGCCTGCCTTGGCTCCAGAGACATGCACGCGTGCTTGACTGGCAGACCGGAGAGGTCCTTCGCTGGGGACAGGACTGCCATAAGACTTGTCTAGTTCCCGTTCATCCTGCCCGTCCTTCTCCTACCCCAGCCAATCTGCCCGGTCTTCCGGTTCCCTATTGGTCTTATGCGGATGTCTTCAATAAAAAAGAGGCAGAGACTTTACCTCCTCATAGACCATACGACTGCCCAATCGACCTGATGCCCGGCTCTACTCCTCCCCGTGGGCGAATCTACCCTTTGTCCGCTGCTGAAACCCGGTCCATGTCTGAATATATTGAGGAGAACCTGGCCCGGGGATTTATCCGGAAATCTACCTCCCCGGCGGGAGCAGGCTTCTTCTTTGTCAAAAAGAAGGACGGCTCACTCCGTCCATGTATAGACTATAGAGGCCTAAACCAGATTACTGTGAAGAATAAATACCCCCTTCCGCTTATTCCTGAATTATTTGACCGTCTGAGGGGGGCTAGAATCTTCACCAAACTGGATCTCCGTGGGGCATATAGCCTGGTCCGTATCCGTCAGGGGGATGAGTGGAAGACGGCATTCAATACCCGGGACGGCCACTATGAGTACCTTGTGATGCCCTTCGGTCTCTGTAATGCTCCTGCCGTCTTTCAAGAGTTGGTCAATGACATCTTCCGTGATCTTCTCTACTCCTGCGTGGTGGTGTACCTGGACGATATCTTGGTCTTCTCTCCGGATCTTCCTACTCACCGGAGGGACGTTCGTCAGGTCCTGCTCAGGCTCAGGCAGAACCACCTCTACGCTAAATATGAGAAGTGCATCGTTGAGCAGACCTCTCTTCCATTTCTGGGCTACATAATCTCTCAGACTGGTCTACAAATGGATCCTGAGAAACTGTCTGCCATCCAGAAGTGGCCCCGACCAGAGGGGTTGAAGGCTATTCAGCGGTTCCTGGGCTTCGCCAACTATTACCGCCTGTTCATACCGCACTTCTCTTCCTCGACCGCCCCTATCTCTGCTCTCACCCGTAAAGGTACGAACCCCAGAGAATGGCCGCCCGAAGCAGAGGAGGCATTTCTTTCCTTAAAACAGGCCTTCCACTCCGCCTCGGTGCTGCATCGTCCGGACGGCAACAAACAATTCTTCCTAGAAGTTGACGCATCCTCCTCCGGAGCTGGGGCGGTGCTTAGCCAAAAATCTTCTTCCGGAAGAAAGGTAACCTGCGGCTTTTTCTCCAAACTTTTCTCCTCTTCTGAGCGCAATTATTCTATAGGAGACCGAGAATTGTTGGCCATTAAGATGGCACTGGAGGAGTGGCGTTACCTGCTCGAGGGGGCTCTCCACCCGGTAATAATTTACACTGACCACAAGAACTTGGCATATCTCCAGAGCGCCCAGAGACTTAACCCGCGCCAAGCCCGGTGGTCTTTGTTTTTTGCCCGCTTTGATTTCATTCTTCATTTTCGTCCGGCTGACAAAAACATCAAAGCTGACGCCCTGTCCCGATCCTTTCTGGTGTCTGATCTTGAGGAGGAGCCTAAACACATCATCGATCCCGCCAGAGTAATGCAGGTAGCCCCCGTGGGCCTAAATCGTCTCCCTCCCGGTAAGACGTTCGTAACGGAGTCCGATCGGGAGAAGATTCTACACTGGGGTCACTCGTCTAAGCTAGCTGGGCACGCCGGTCAGAAAAAGACTCTCCAGCTTATTACCCGGCACTACTGGTGGCCTACCCTGCACAAGGATGTAATTGACTTTGTTTCTGCCTGTGTGTCCTGCGCCCGCAACAAAGTTCCGAGACACCTGCCTGCCGGCCGCCTTCTTCCTCTGCCTGTGCCTGCTGCCCCATGGCAACATATAGCTATGGACTTCATAACAGATCTCCCCGTCTCGGCCAGTTGTACGGTCATTTGGGTGGTCGCTGACCGCTTTTCCAAAATGGCTCATTTTATTCCCCTGCCAGGCCTCCCGTCTGCTCCCGAGCTAGCTAAGGACTTTATCCGCCACATCTTCCGTCTCCATGGTCTGCCTCTCCACATCGTGTCGGATCGTGGGGTTCAGTTCACCTCACGCTTCTGGAGAGCCACATGCAAACTGCTCGACGTCACCCTGGACTTCTCCTCCGCTTACCACCCACAGTCCAATGGTCAAGTGGAGCGGATCAATCAGAATTTGACCAGTTACCTCCGGCACTTCGTTAATGCCCACCATTCAGACTGGGTGGATCTCCTACCATTGGCCGAGTTCTCTTACAACAATCACGAGAGCGAATCTTCTTCTAAATCCCCGTTTTTTGTAGTCTTCGGTCAGCATCCTCGGATCCCTTTTCCTGTCTCCACCTCTGTGGACAACCCGGCCGCGGAATCTCTCGTTAGCAAATTTCCCTCCATTTGGGAGAGCACCCGATCCGCACTCCTTCAGTCATCCGAGCGGATGAAGAGACACGCCGACAAAAAACGCCTGGATTCCCCACAATTTCGTCCCGGAGATAAAGTCTGGCTCTCATCCAAATATGTCCGGCTCAAGATTCCTTCCTATAAGTTAGGGCCTCGGTTCATCGGCCCACTGGAGGTTATCAAACAGATCAACCCGGTGGCCTATAAATTGAAACTCCCGGCCAACTTACGGATCCCTAACTCCTTCCATGTATCTCTTCTCAAACCCGTGGTACTTAACTCCTTTTCCAAGTCTACAGGTACGCCTCCTGCTCCGGTTTCTGCTGAAGACGAGTTTGAGGTAGAGAACATTCTGGCCACCAAAAGGGTAAGAGGAAAGACCTTTTTTCTAGTGGATTGGAAGGGGTTTGGTCCTGAGGAGAGAACATGGGAGCCCCGGGAGAACATCCATGCCCCTCTCACCCTTGCTAAATTTCTGTCTGGCCTAAAAAAGGGGGGGCCTAAAGGGGGGGGTACTGTAGCGTCGGCGTCCCTGCCTCCTGCTAGGCAGGGACGCTGTTCCCCTCACCTCTCTGCTCCGTGCCCGGCGGCTTCCTCCCGCTCTGCCTGTAGCGCCCGCTCTCCCCCGGTCACTGTACTTAGGGCGCGTGCGCGCGCCCTCCCCCTCTCTTAAAGGGGCCGCGCGCATCGCCCTAAGGAGTCCCCGGCCAATGGCCGGAGGATCCCTCCATATATAAGGCACCTCCTCCAAAATGGAGGTGCCCGAGCAATGTTGTTGCACTGTGCACTACTCTGCTTTAGCCCTCAGGTCCCGTTGCCAGTTACCTGCCAGTTACCTGCCAGTCTCCTGCCAGTTTGCTGCCTGATTCCTGCCTGTCATCCGCTTTCCTGCTTGCTAGCCTGAGGTCCGACGGTCTGCCTTCCGACACCTGTCAGTCTGTCTATGGACCAGCTTGCCCGCTCATCTGGGAGCGCTCACCTGCTACCTGCCTGATAGCCTACCTGGAGGCTCCGCCGTCACGTGCTGTGACCACCTGCCAGTCCAGAGACTCTTGCCCGCTCACCTGGGAGCGCTTACCTGCTACCTGCCTGATAGCCTACCTGGAGGCTCCGCCGTCACGTGCTGTGACCACCTGCCAGTCCAGAGACTCTTGCCCACTCACCTGGGAGCGCTCACCTGCTACCTGCCTGATAGCCTACCTGGAGGCTCCGCCGTCACGTGCTGTGACCACCTGCCAGTCCAGAGACTCTTGCCCGCTCACCTGGGAGCGCTCATCTGCTACCTGCCTGTTAGCCTACCTAGAGGCTCCGCCGTCACGTACTGTGACCACCTGCCAGTCCAGAGACTCTTGCCCGCTCACCTGGGAGCGCTCATCTGCTACCTGCCTGTTAGCCTACCTGGAGGCTCCGCCGTCACATGCTGTGACCACCTGCTTATCCTGAGACTCTCGCCTGCTCACCTGGGAGCACTCATCTGCCATCTGCCTGCTAGCCTACCTGGAGGCTCAGCCGTCACAGGTCGTACCTGCCCGTTTACCCAGAGACTGCCCCGGTCACTTGCCGTGACCTCTTGCCCGTTTGCCCAGAGACTGTCCCGGTCACCTGCTGTGACCGCCTGCCTGTCTTCCCTGGTCGCCACCCGCTTCCTTACCTTGTATAAGTTGCTCAGAGGTTCCGCCTCCCAGACCCGTTACACACGGAGGCAGGAGCGGGCCGGAAACGGCTGGCCTGGAAGAAGAAAATTCAGACGGACCACAAATACCCCCGTCCTCATCTTAGGTGAGGGGTGAGGATTGAAGGGTCGACAGGAATGGTCAAGACTCAGCGGGACAAGGAGCACCCAGGGGCAATCGGCGAGATGCGGGATCTACGGCTGGCAGGGTCTCAACAGCTGCGCAGCCTGGTGAGTATGGATCCATGTTTTGTCCATTTGCAAATAATAGACCATTATCTGAGAGTGGGGGGGGGGGGGGGCAGGCAGAGATCCCGATGGCAGCTCCTAGTGATCGTGGTAATGATGTGGAAGGTATGGGGGTCAGGGAGTTATTAAACAGCGTGAGGGAGCTCTTAGTGGGGGTGGAGCGGGGATCGGGTCCGGGGGTCATAGCGTCCCCAACTTCTGCATGGGTGGCAAATCAAGTTAACCCGACGGGGCTGGGGAATGTAGGTGTTAGTGTTTGCCCCGGAACGGAGTCGGTGTTGGGAGGAGTGTCAGTGTCAGTCCAAACTGAAAAAGAAATAAGCGAAGCTATAAAATTGGACGACAGAGCAAAGGGAGAGGTGTATGTGTGTTTTGAAGGGCCATTGGGGGCACATCTAAAAAAGGAAATAAAAGAAAAAATTTGGAAGGACGAATATGTAGAAATATTTTCTTTGCTGCCCCTTGAAAAATTTAATTTAGACAAAGGAAAGAAGGATGATAGCAAAAAAGAAGAGGATGAAAAGCGAAGATGGCGTCTGATCCCACAGAGCTTTATAAATTGGCTTCAAGCCTTCGCTATCTTAGCAAGTGTAGTCAGTGAAAAAGCACCGGAAAATTGTTCCCCTCTTTTTTGCTATATGGACTCTATAGGGGAAGCGCATAGGACATACGGTGGACAAGCTTGGCTTCGTTAAGACGAGCAGTTTCGTCAAAGGAAGGCGGTGCGTCCCAGCATCAGATGGGATCAAAAAGATATTGGACTGTGGCTAAAAGTGATGGCGCCGTACCGGTATGGGCAGTCCTTTCTCAGAGGCACAGGTGGGGGGAATCAATTCGGAACTGGGGGAGGAAACAGTCAGGGGTCACAAGGAGAAAAAGAGAAGCCGGGAGCGTGCTGGCAGTTTAATGAGGGGCAATGTAAATATGGGGCAAGTTGTAAATTTAGCCATATCTCCTCCCATTGTAATGGGTCATCGCATGGAGCAGCGAGGTGTTTCAAGAAAGGAAAGGGAAGGGGTGGCTACAATAGTAAAAAAGGGGGAGACACCGGTGAGTCTTCTCGCGATGGCCCCCTTTCTAAATAGATTCCCAGATAGAGTAAGGGCAGAGTGTATTTTCCAAGGTTTTATGGAAGGTTTTAAAATTCCAGCTCCACAGCATCAGGTTCCGTTTTCAAAAAAGAATTTAAGGTCGGCTTTATCATACCCTTGGGTTGTGGCTGAAAAACTTCAAAAAGAAGTAGAGTTAGGACGTATGGCGGGTCCCTTTCAATCTCCTCCAATAGCGAATTTAATTGTGTCACCATTGGGAGTCGTACCCAAAAAGAGCCGAATAAATTTAGTCTCATTCATCACCTTTCGTATCTGAAGGGTCGGTCGGTGAATGATGGAATTGACCCTGAATTAAGTTCAGTACTTTACACATCGTTTGATGAGGCGGTTAAATGGGTACGGAGATATGGGCCGGGGACACTAGTGGCTAAAACGGACATTGAAGCGGCTTTTCGCTTATTACTGGTTCACCCAGAGAGTATACGTTTATTGGGTTGTTTTTGGGAAGGGAATTTCTACCTGGATAGGTATTTGCCGATGGGTTGCGCAATTTCTTGTTCATTGTTTGAAGCATTTAGCTCATTTTTAGAATGGGTAATTAAAGATGTATCTGGTATCCGGTCAGTCATTCATTATCTGGATGACTTTTTATTCATAGGGCCACCTGAGTTGTCAATGTGTAAAAATTTGTTAGTAACCATGTTTTGGGTTGTAAAACGTTTTGGAGTACCTTTAGCTGGTGATAAAACAGAAGGACCAAACATGTGTTTGAGTTTTTTGGGCATCGAAATAGACTCAGTGGCCATGGAGTGTCGCCTGCCAGACGATAAGCTGTTGTCGTTACAACAGGAAGTAAAAAGGGCGCAGCATTTGCATAAATTGACATTGAAGGAATTGCAATCATTATTGGGAAAGTTGAATTTCGCATGTAGGATTATGCCTATGGGCAGGATTTTTAGTAGGAGGTTGGCGGCTGCAACAGTGGGAGTGAGAGCTGGGCTTGGAGTCTTCTTGTTTTGCGTCTCACTCTTTTAGGATAGGCGCAGCAACGGAGGCAGCGAACAGGGGTTTCAGGCCAGAAGAAATACAGTGAATAGGGAGGTGGAACTCTAATCGCTATAAGTCATACATACGTCATTAAAGCAAATTGGTTGTAGTGGTTTTAAGTTTAGACAGGTTGGTTTGTGATGATCTTGTTATTTGGTTATCTATTGCAGATGGAGGTCCATATTTAGCCTGGCTTTTTGACCACTCCTACGTGCATTGGGGGGCTCTCCGTGCTGATATCAGACCCAAAGGAAGACAACTAGGCTTCAATAGAGATAACTTGATCATTAGATGGCTCGGATTCAGAGGTATGGTGTGAAATAGGGTCTTACCGGAACTGCATAAGGTGGCGCGTTTGGATAGGATGCCTGACATTCTAGTGTTACATGTGGGAGGCAATGACTTGGGGGTTAGGTCAGTCAGGGAACTGATTAAAGATATACGGTTTGACCTTTTGCATTTTTGGATGGTGTCTCCAAAAACGATAGTAGTGTGGTTGGATATAGTGCCCAGAAAAATTTGGCGGGGAGCAAGATCGGAGAAGAGAATCAATAGAGCAAGGGCTAAATTGAACAAAGCTATTTCAGCTTTTGTAGTGCGTAATGGGGGTGTCGGAGTGCGTCATTATGATTTGGAAAAGGGTGATTGGAATTTTTGGAGAAATGATGGCATTCATTTAAATGCGGTGGGCATAGATCTGTGGGCTCTCGCTATCCAGGAGGGGATGGAACGAGCATTGGAGTTGGTTGGGGGCGCACGCACTTAAGGTTTCAGAGTGCGTTTGTGTTGGCGGGGGGGGGTCCTTGGAGTTTGTGGAATTTGTTATGTGGGGAATTTATATGAATGATTCCCTTCAGGATGGAATTATGGTCGGCTGATCTGGCACTTAACGGGGCTCTGGACGGGGTGTACCCTGGGAGCCAGTGGAGGCATTCTTCTACCACTGATGGTGGTGTGGTGCCCTTGAGCTGCGGGTCGCAGCTAAGGGTAAAGGATAATCAGATTGGAAAACACTTGGATTTTAAATGTGCCAGATCTTGGAGCTTCAAGGACCTTCCCTCTCCATAATGTTCGGCATTTAAATATTATTGTTATTGTTTGTTAATAAATGGCCGCTATGGCCAATTATATCCAAATAAACCTGTCTCAAGTGTATTATTAAATAGAAATGGAAGGGTATGGGGAGAGGGAAGAGGATCTTATTGGATGGATGGTAGGAAAGGAACGAGTTGGCCATACATGGTCATGCCATTTCTGGCCTCCATTAAAAAAAATTTTCAGTGTGTCAGCAAAGTTTTTGACACTGGTTTGCAGTTCAAAACAGTTACCTACAGGCCAGGTATTTAAAACTGTGTTTTCTCCGTCACATGGATTACATATACGTTTTCAGAAAATACTGCCATTTCTGGCCTCCATTAAACAATTTTTTTCAGTGTGTCAGTGAAGCAATTCACAGCAGTTTGCTGGTCAAACTACTTATGTACAGGCCAGCTTTTTGAAACTCTGTTTTCTCCGTCACACGGATCACATATAAGTTCGCTCTAAACTCAGTCATTTCTAGTGAGCGTGGAAGATACTGTCCTCCATTTAAAATGAGCAAGGCACGTGGCAAGGGACGGGGAACTGGACCTGATGGTAATGGTGCATGCAGAGGCCAAGGATAAGGCGGTGGGCAAGCTGAAATTGTGCCACAACAAACACCCACATCTTCTCGCCTGACCTTCCTGTCCCAATTTGTAGCGGACCGCAGGACACCACTATTGAACCCAGAGCAGTGTCAAAAGGTTGTTTGTTGGATAGCGGATAATGCTTCCAGTCACTTAGCCACCACCACCACCCTGTCTTCCACACGGCCAAGTCTCAGTAGCCGTGAGTCTGGACCGCATATTCACCCTGATCATCCTTCCTCCCACCATGCCAAGTACCCAGAGACAACTGATCCCACACTTGGACACTCTGAAGAGCTGTTCACTTTTCCATTTATAGATTCGGGCCTCTTGCCCAGTCCACTTGAAGTGGGGCAAGAGGAAATCGCGTGTAGCGATGTCCAAATATTTGAGCAGCCACGGTCACATGAAGGCGACGGTGGGAAAGTGTCACAAGAGGTGGACGATGATGAGACACAATTGCCAGAAAGTCAGGAGGAGGACCAGGGTTCGGAAGTGGAAGACGAGGTGGTGGATAATATAGTAACTGACCCAACCTGGCAGGAGGACATGCAGAGCGAGGACATGCAGAGCGAGGACAGCAGCACACAGGGGGAGGGAGGCAGAGCACCCCAACAGGCAGGATGAAGCAGTGTGGTGGCCACAGAAAGAAGGCAGGCAACTGTTCCCCGTAACATCAACACAAAGGAAGTTGCCAGTGCAACTGTTAGGTCTTCCCGAGTCTGGTTGTTTTTTAAAGACTCTGCCGATAACCCCATAAAGGCCATTTGCACCACCTGCCAGGCCAGCATCAACAGGGGTGGCAAAACGACCAGCCTGACCACCACCAGAATGATCAGGCACATGGCAGCAAAGCACCCGACTTTGTGGGCCGAACCCCAGGGTCCAGGAACAGTGTCCGCAGGTGGCACCATTGCTTCTTCCGCTGTTGTGCATGCAAGTCAATCCCCTGACCATGGTGCATGCGAAGATGCCTCCTGCCCTGCACCTGTGGTTGCACACTCTCAGGTAGCAGCATCAGGAAGCACGTCCATGTCCTTGTCCCAGCGCAGCATTCAGTAGTCCATACCCCAGTCCTTGGAACGCAAGCGCAAATATGCAGCCAACGCCCCACAAGCCACATTACTAAATTCTCACATTTCACGACTGCTTGCGCTCGAAATGTTGCCTTTTAGGCTCGTGGAGACGGAAGCATTCCGCAACCTGATGGCGGCGGTCGTCCCTCGGTACTCGGTCCCCAGCCGCCACTATTTCCCCCAGTGTGCCGTCCCCGCATTACACAAGCAAGTGTCCAAAAGCATTAGCCGTGCCCTCAACAACGCAGTTACCGGGAAAGTCCACCTAACCACGGATACGTGGACAAGTGCTTGTGGGCAGGGACGGTACATCTCGCTGACGGCACACTGGGTTAACATAGTGGAAGCCGGGACCCAGTCAGACCTTGGGACGGAACACGTCCTCCCGATGTAACATGTTGACATGTCTTTTTAGTAATGAGTTCATCTTACTCACAGTATAAATTTCTCCTGCAATGACTTAGTCCGGCCATTAGGAGTCAGCAAGAAACAAGTAAAGAAAAAGCCTGGGGATCTGTAAAAAAGCCCAGGAAACAGAGAACCAGTAAGTCCTCCGTGAAGACGAGACGTGTCTGATTCCTAGGGGACATTTGGGAGCTTGTACAGACTGCAGCCAGACTGTGTGTCCAAGAAGAAGCTGTGCCTTGTGAGTAACTGAGATATGTGACCAGTCACCAACTGTGTAGTCAGTTAGGGAAAGCTAGTTAGTGGTTCCAGTACTGCTGAGAACTGCCTTGTGTATATCACTGCTGATGGACTGATCAGGCATGATCCAGAGATTGTGAAGGATCTGGTATACTAAGACTGTGTACGTGGATACTACAAATAAGCCCTGTTGTGAACTACACTTTGAGACTGAGATTGATTCTAATTCCTGCTGACACCTGGATGTGCTGGAGAGCTTGGTGAGAAGGAGAAGCTGATCAAACCCTGTGGCCAGTTTGTTAACTGTTTGTATATGTATTAAGTCGGAGAGATTTCTCTTTGCTCTTGTCAGAAGAGAAAGTGTATACTGTATAGGTAACGCGTTGGCTAAATATATATATGAGTGTTCTCTAAGGGGAAAACAAGGGTACCCAGATCCCACTGTATTAGTGTGGGAGGGGGGTGTAAGGTTATATTCCTGGGAGGACCATGTGCCACATCCGCGGCAACATCCTGGGTAGGCCCTGTACTGAATAAGGGTGGGAGCGGCATAGCCCAGGGGTAGTTTGGCTCATTCCCGCGAGATTGGCACTTGGGCTCTCTCGGGCTGCATAACTTGTAATTTGTGTTAGTGGCTGTTGTGGCCCATATTTTGTGGAATTGTTTAACCCTGTCATTTGTGTGACCAGTATAAAGAAAGTTATTTGCCACTATATGAGGTTGGAGTGATTCATAGCAGCGCCCTCGTACACATTCGACTGGCATTCCGGTCGTTACACCGATGCCAAGGATTGCAGGCCCTAGGTCAATCAGGGTTACCCCCACGGTGTACAGCTCCTGCACCTCATGCCGGATCTGCTTGTTAAAGTACGCCGCCTGTGTGCCCATTTTAGAAAGTCAGCTACAGCTTCCGCCGCCCTTGCTGTGTTTCAGCAGCATTTTACAGACTGGTGTGTGATGTCCCCACGCGTTGGAACTCTACACTGCAGATGTTGGGAAGGATTTGTGAGCAGAAGAGGGCAGTTGTTGAGTACCAGCATCAACAAGGCCGTCGGTATTCAGTTCAGACTCCACACATAAGACCTCAGGAGTGGACATGGATGTCAGATATATGTACCATCCTCCAAAACTTTGAGGACTCCACCAAGATGGTGAGCGGCGATGACTCCATAATTAGCGTCACCATCCCTCTTCTCTGTCTTCTGAAACGCTCTCTGCTCAGAATCAAAGAGGATGCATTGCAGGCGGAGCACGATGAGGTGGAGCAAGGAACCATACAGGGTGATTACACACAGCCAAGCCTCATCTCATCCCAACGTGGATTGGGTAATGACAGCCGGAGTAGATACAGTTTCCCTCTATGCCAGTCTTTTCACCAAGCTAAAGAATATGGCTGTGGTGAAATACAACTCCCACTGAGAAGCTGTTTCAGATTGAAAAACATTGTGCCCACCAGATGATTTGATTCTGAGGGCTAACCTTTCACCCCCGCTCAAGAGCCCCATAGCAGCTGTAAAGTTAGCGCTATCATGAACTCTCCTGAGGTAGAAGCCAAGGCACACCACAGGATTCTCTTGTGGGACCGTCAAACCCTGTCAAGAAGCAGTCTTGGCTAACAAAGGTGTGTGGAAAGGTTCCCGGACACTCTATGGCTGCTTTTTTACTGAGGAGGAAACACACGCAAACACGGGGAGAACATGCAAAGTCCTTGCAGATGTTGTCCTTGCTGGGATTTGAACCCAGGATCCCAGTGCTGCAAGTCTTCAGTGCTAACCACTGATCCAATGTGCTGCCGTTCACCCTCTAATATCTAACAGGCTGGAGCAACTTGCACCTACTGCCACTCTATCTTCAGCTCCTTTGTGAGAAAATGTATTTGGGCAGCCACTCAGTCTACCAAATAAAATTCCTGAGAAGGAAATTGGGGATGGCTTCGCTACAGGTACTGGGGGCAGTGCTAATATCATGGCGTCGTACCATAGTATGCTGGAAACATTCCAGGCTGGTAGAAGGCAAGCAAGTTTCCACAGAAAAGTACTGGCAGTAATGTTCAGGGACCCGCGCTTGTAGAAGACGGAGACAACACCGGGAGAAATAGTGACTGCTGGGGACCGAGTATTGGACACAAGGCATGAGGCATGTGGTTGTGAAAAGCTTCCGCCTCCAGGAGGCTAAAAGGCCACATTTCAAGTGAAAGCAGCTTTACAGGACTTCCTGTGAGAAATGACACACAGGGTAGATAGGGTTTCCCTCTATGCCAGTCCTTTCACCGAGCTAAATACAACTGTCAGTAAAAAAAGTTGTGGACTGGCTCCGTACCGTCCCAGGCCACATTAACCTGTCCACGTGTTTGTGGTTAGGCGGTCCTTCCCAGTAAGTGCACTGGGGAGGGCACGGGTAATGTTATGGGACCCGTGCTTGTGGAAGGCGGAGGCGATACAGGGAAATATAGTGGCGGCTGGGGACCGAGTATGGACACCCGGCTGCCGCCGGCATGAGGTTGTGAAAAGCTTATGCCTCCACGAGCTTAAAAGGCCATATTTCAAGTGCAAAAAGCTGCCCAGAAATCTGTCAGTTTAGTGTTGCGGCCTGTGTTTGGGTGGGTGGCTGGCTGCATATTTGCACTTGCATTCCAAGTAACAGAAAACTAAGCAGATGGTGGCCACTATCATCATCATGGCTTCACCTCAGCACTATGAACTCTCCGGAAGGAGAAGCCAGGGCCCGCCGGAGGAGTCTCCGGTTCTCTGGTGGGCCCGTCCAACCCTGCCAAAAAGCAGCCCTGGCTAAGAAAAGTGAGGGGGAAGGTTCCCGGACATTCTATGGCTGCTTTTTCAATGTGGATTGGCCATGTTTATGCATGTTATTTCTCAAACCACATTACAGATCAGGCCATTGTCCAACTCTGTATTCAACAAATTAAATGCGCAAAGAAAGATGTGTGTGTGTCAAAGCCCCACCGACAAGTGCGAGTTGATGTTGGACGGGCTGCCATTGCTTCTGCAACAAGCTGCATTAGAGGACTTCCTGGGAGAAATGACATGCAGGGTAGATACGGTTTCCCTCTAAGCCAGTCCTTTCACTGAGCTAAATACGACTCTCAGCAAAACAAGTTGTGGACTGGCTCCGTACCGTATCTGGCCACATTCACCTGTCCACGTGTTTATGGTTAGGCGGTCCTTCCCAGTAAGTGCACTGGGGAGGGCACGGGTAATGTTGTGGGACCTGTACTTGTGGAAAGCGGAGGCGACACTGGGAGAAACAGTGGCGGCTGGCGACCGAGTATGGACACCTGGCCGCCGCCGGCATAAGGTTATGAAAAGCTTCCACCTCCACGAGCCTAAAAGGCCACATTTCAAGTGCAAGCAGCTGGCAAAAATTTGGCAGTATAGTATTGCAGCCTATGGGTGGGTGGGTGGCTGGCTGCATACTTGCGCTTGCATTCCAAGGAATGGGCTAGGGACAACTGAACGCTGCACTGGGACAAGGACGTGAATGGTGATTGTTGCAAGTCTGCAACGACAGGTGCATGGAGGGAGGCATCTTCACATGCGCCAAGGATTACTTATGATGGGCACACTTTTAGGCAGTGACCTGGGAGTCAGAAATGCTTACAGGGGTCTTCCCCATGCTATTCCCATGTCTTTTCAGCGCTGTATGCATGTGTCTGATGATGTGTCACACACCACATGGCCAGATAAGATTTTAAAATGTTAAAATGACATTTACCGGTGAATGTATTTTTCACCGTTGAAAGCAATGCAAAAGTGCAAAAACGCATCAAAAACGCTATGTGTAAACATAGCCCAAGGTGTGGAGGAGCATTTTTGTTTTTGTTTATTTATTTTGCCTTATGTACAAGTCATTACCCTGGAAAGGATGTTCCTTTACATATTTCCCAGGAAAATCCATTTTGTTTTTGTTTTTGTATGTTTTATTGTGAGTCCGTAAAAGTGGCGTAATACTCTGACAACATTGTTGACAGCAGTGACCTGGGAGTCAGAGATGCTTCCAGGGGTCTTCCCCATGCTGTTCCTATTTGAGCACTGTTCCCATCGATTTAGGCAATTTTTAGGCCCTCTGCAGACCGCCAGGGGGGGGGGGCCGCCGTAAAAATGCTCAACTTTCCCATGGACTTTCATTGGGCTCGTTGCTTGGACCGAGCACTCGAGCATTCCAATTTGCTCGAGTTGAGCAACGAGCACTGGAGCATTTTAGTGCTCGCTCATCACTAGACATTAACTGTTAAGACTTTTCCAACCCTCGCTACAGTTCAACTGCCATCTATTGGCAATTTGACAAGGGAACTATTATATAAAAGACAGGCAGCAACAGATCTATTGCTCTAAACCCAGATATAAACACATATAGTAGCATTCTCCCCATTACTGCAGAAGATATTCATACATTCAACATTCAACAGAACATTCTTTTGAGACAGTCCTGAGTGATTTTTGTCTTAATTGAACATTCTCACCTGAGATCTCAAGTCATCTTAATCTACCTGAGAGTAAGATCCCCACCGTCTTCAACAGTGGAAAGAGCTTGGATATGTGGTTTGAAGGAAAGATTAGAGTCCAGGGTTACCCCAAGAGCTGTTCACTTTTCCATTGATAAATTCGGGCCTCACGCCCGGCCAGCTTCAAGCAGGGCAACAGAAGATTGCATGTAGCGATTTGAGCAGCTATGGTCACCCAAAGGTGATGGTGGGAAAGTGCAATTACTGTGACAAGAGGTGGATAATGATGAGACACAATGGACTGAAAGTCAGGTGGAGGACGAGGGTGCGGAAGTAGAAAACGAAGTGGTGGACGATAAAGTCACTGACCCAACCTGGCAACCTGGTAGCGAAGACAGCAGAACACAGGGGGAGGAAGGCAGAGCACCACAACAGGCAGGAACAAGCAGAATGGTGGCCACAGATGCAACTGTTCCCCAGAAAACCAACATGACGGAAGTTGCCAGTACAACTGTTAGGTCTTCCCAAGTCTGGTTCTTTTTTAAAGACTGTTGTTTAGATAACCCCAAAAAGGCCATTTGCCACATCTGCCAGGGCAGCAACATCAAGAGCACCAAAACTACCAGCCTGACCACCACCAGAATGCTCAGGCACATGACAGCAAAGCCCCTGACTAGCTGGGCTGAACGCCAAGGTTCAGAAACAGTGTCTGCAAGTGACTTCTGCTGTTGTGCATGCACGCCAATCCCTGGTACATGGCGCATGATACCTCCAGCCCTGCACCTGTCGTTGCTGACTTGCAACCATCACCATCCACATCCTTGTAACAGAGCAGCGTTCAATTGTCCCTACTCAGTCCTTGGAATGTAAGCGCAAGTATGCAGCCAACCACCCACCCACAGGTCGCAGTAGTAAACCACCACATTTCTGGACTGCTTGCTTGCTCTTGAAATGTTGCCTCTTAGGCTCGTGGAGGCGTAAGCTTTCCACAACCTCATGGTGGCAGCAGCCGGGTGTCCATACTCGGTCCCCAGCCACCACTATTTCTCCCAATGTTGTCTCCGCCTTCCACAAGCGCGGGTCCCAGAACATTACCCGTGCCCTCCCCAGTGCACTTAGTGGGAAGGACCGCCTAACCACAAACATGTGGAAAAGTGAATGTGGCCAGGGACGGTACATCTCACTTATGCATTCAACTGGGTTAATATTGTGGAAGCCGGGACCCAGTGGGACCCTGGGAAGGAACACATCCTTCCGACGCAGAGGATTGTGGACCCTGGGTCAATCAAGCTTTAACACAATATTCAGAAGGTAGCCAGCAGCAGTGGTCGGTCTCCTAGACAACGAGCAAATTATTCATGATGGATCATCCATCTCCTTAGCTTTGTGTTACTTGGAATGTAAGCGCAAGTATGCAGCCAACCACCCACAGGCCGCAATACTAAGCTTCTACATTTCTGGACTGCTTGCTTGCACTTGAAATGTTGCCTCTTAGGATCATGGAGGCAGAAGCTTTCCAAAACCTCATGGCGGCGGCGGCCGAGTGTCCATACTCGGTCCCCAGCCGCCACTATTTCTCCCGGTGTCTTCTTCGCTTTCCACAAGTGCGGGTCCCAGAACATTACCTGTGCCCTTCCCAGTGCACTTAGTGGGAAGGACCGCCTAACCACAAACACATGGACAAGTGAATGTGGCCAGGGATGGTACTTCTCCCTGACGCATTCCACTGGGCTAATATTTTGGAAGCCGGGACCCAGTGGGACCCGAGGATGGAACACATCCTCCCAACGCAGAGGATTGCGGCCTTGGGTCAATCAGGGTTGCTTCTATATTGTATAGCTCCTGCACCACCTCCTCCTCCTCTTCAGCCTCCATCTCCATCACTTGATTCATTTTTCCAGGAGATATTTCAGATTATGTACTTAAACTTCGTGTGCCAATAACAATAAGGACTGTATGCTTAGGCGACAAACTGCACACCATTGCAGAGTTGTTGAAAGCTGTATCAGAAAACCTGGTGGCGGCTATGAAGATAGGCAAGCTCACACACGTACCATGCCTGGCGCACGTGCATAACTTGCGGTTTCCTCAAAACCTACCTGGATTTGCCAGAGCAGCTTGTGAAAGTACGCTCCATGCAGGGCCGGCTCCAGGTTTTTCTGGGACCCGGGCGAAAGAGTCTCAGTGGGCCCCTTTAATACATACCACGATTCATGATGCACAGATACCGCAGAGAAATATATACATAGTACAATGCAAAGATTTCACTTCTTACATTACATGAGTGATATCTATTGTAAATTCCACAATAGCTCAGAAACCGGTGAATCGCTCCACACAGAATACTGGCCCCCATATAAGGCCCCATACGGAATACTGGCCCCCATATAAGGCCCCATACGGAATACTGGCCTCCATATAAGGCTCCATACGGAATACTGGCCCCCATATAAGGCCCCATACGGAATACTGGTCCCCATATAAGGCCCCATACGGAATACTGGTCCCCATATAAGGCCCCATACGGAATACTGGCCCCCATATAAGGCCCCATACAGAATACTGGACTCCATATAATGCCCCATACAGGCTGTCCCCCCCCCCCCTTATAATGCTCCATGCAGGCTGTTACCCCCCACATAATGCCCCATACAGGCTGTCCCCCCCCTTATAATGCTCCATGCAGGCTGTTCCCCCCACATAATGCACTATGCAGGCTGTCCCCCCCCCCTTATAATGCCCCATGCAGGCTGTTCCCCACCTTATAATGCCCCATGCAGGCTGTCACCCCTCCTCTTTATAATGCCCCATGCAGGATGTACCCCCCTCTTTATAAGGCCCCATGCAGGATGTCACCCCCCCTCTTTATAATGCCCCATGCAGGATGTCACCCCCTCTCTTTATAATGCCCCATGCAGGATGTCACCCCCCTCTCTTTATAATGCCCCATGCAGGATGTCACCCCCCTCTTTATAATGCCCCATGCAGGATGTCACCCCCTCTATTTATAATGTCCCATGCAGGATGTACCCCCCCCTCTTTATAAGGCCTCATGCAGGATGTCACCCCCTCTCTCTATAATGCCCCATGCAGGATGTCACCCCCTCTCTCTATAATGCCCCATGCAGGATGTCACCCCCCCTCTCTTTATAATGCCCCATGCAGGATGTCACCCCCCCTCTCTTTATAATGCCCCATGCAGGATGTCACCCCCCCCTCTTTATAATGCCCCATGCAGGATGTCACCCCCTCTCTTTATAATGCCCCATGCAGGATGTCACCCCCTCTCTTTATAATGCCCCATGCAGGATGTCACCTGCTCTATTTATAATGCCCCATGCAGGATGTACCCCCCCTCTTTATAAGGCCTCATGCAGGATGTCACCTCCTCTCTCTATAATGCCCCATGCAGGATGTCACCCCCCATTCTCTTTATAATGCCCAGCGGGGTGTGTGACCGCCAGTGGCTGCATGTGTGCCCATTTCAGAAAGTCGGCTACAGCTTCCGCCGCCCTGGCAGGGCTTCAGCACCGTTTGCAGCTTCCAGCTCACTGACTAGTGTGCAATGTGACCACGCGTTGGAAATCAACGTTGCAGATGTTTGGAATGATTTTGAGCAGCAGAGAGCAGTTGTTGAGTAACAGCTTAAACACGTTCGTCAGCATTCAGGTCAGCCTCCGCACATAAGAGCTGATAAGTGGGCATGTCTGACATCTGTGCCGTCATCCAAAACTTTGAGGACTCCACCAAGATGGTGAGCGGCGATGACGCCATAATTAGCGTCACCATCCCGCTTCTCTGTTTACTGAAACGCTCGCTGCTCACAATTAAAGAGGAGGCATTGCAGGTGGAGCAAGGAACTATACAGGGTAATGCTACTCAGCCCAGCCTTATCTCATCTCAACGCGGATTGGGTGATAAAGAGGAGGCTGAGGAGGAAGAGAACATAGACAGTCGTCCTCTTGGTGAGAACAGGGAAGTCTTGGCTGTTGGCAGTCTGGCACAAATGGCTGACTTTATGTTCCGCTGCCTTTACCGTGACCATCGCGTTGTACGCATTTTGGGCATTACAGAAAACTGTCACGAGAGAATTCTTGGAGACGGAGGTGTGAGGTTCTGATTAAGGAGGATGTCAGTCTTAGATCAGTTGCAGAACGGAGGACACGGGAGGGGTGATACACAGAAATAAGGGATGAGGTATATGGCGGTGCAGAACAGTGGAGAGCTTGGTGAGTGAGAGAGATGAGTTTGTATTGTATTCTGTAGTGACTGATTGTTTAACCTAACCGGTGCAATGACTGGCACAGCGTAGAGGTGTCGGTAAAGCGGCTTGATAGAAATATGACTCTGGCTGCTGCATTCAGAAGGGATTGGAGAGAAGACAGTTTGTTTAGAGGGAGGCCAATTAGAAGAGAGTTGCACTAGTGAATAAGAGCGACAGTGAGAGTTTTTACAGTATCAAAGGTGAGAAAAGGTCTAATTCTGGAAATGTTTTTAAGGTGCAGGTGACATGAGCGAGTGAGTGATTTTCCACATTGAATAAAGGAAAATTGTTTGTCAAATATTACTCCAAGACAGCAGGCATGCCGAGTGAGGGTTATGGTGGCAGCACCTAAAGCAAATTGCAAAGTCAGGTATAGGTAGGTTAGAAGAAGAAGGAAAATGAAGGAGTTCATTTTTGGAAATATTAAGTTCAGGCTCTTGTTGAAGAATTATAGCAAAAAAAACTATTCCCATCTGGCAACGCTGGTGGCAGAGGTCACAGTTAGACAGTTCATTGGACAACCAAGGAGAACAAGCGAGGGAGACACAAACCAGATGCAGCAGAGGCAGGAGAACGCTGTCAAAGGTCTGGGACAGTTTTCTCAGATCCTCCCAGCGCCCAGGCCCTGATACATGGGGTATTGGTACACGGGGTACTTTGACAAGGAGGGAAAAGTTTTGGAAGATGCTGAAGGACTACCTTGGCGACCATACCAGCGTCCTCCATGATTCCTCTCTGTCTCTGTGCATTACAACTGTTGGGTATCCAAGCTGGACACGTGGCATGAGCTGTCTCTCTATGCCTTGGAGGTCCTGGCTGCTAGCGTTTTGTCAGAGATGGTTTTTAGTGTCGCCGGGGGCATTTTAATTGATAAAACTGATAGGCGCATCCGCCTGTCAACTGAAAATGCTGACAGGCTGACTCTTATAAAAATGAACAAGAGCTGGATTTGGCCAGACTTCTCAACACCACCGGATGATAGCATCAAACATAAACTGAAATCCAGTGGTTATTTTTTGGGGGGGTCTATTCCCATGCACCCCTTCACACCCATACATAGGTATACACTTCAGAAATTGTTCTATTTTATGTTGGCCTCCTCCTTCTCCTCATCCTCCACCACCATATCACCAGGGTGACCGTGATGCAACACCCACATAATTTTTTTAAGGGTGTTTCTGATTAGAGGCGAGCGAATATTTCAATATTAGTTTCGGATTACAATCGCCGTTTTTGCAATATTCGCCAAAACCAAACGCATATGACTCGCCCCCTGGGCCGTGGGGCACACGGATCCGGGCAACAGGGCAATAATGGGGGTAGTAGTGGCAACCCGGTCCGTGGCTCAGGGTGGTCAGACCAGTGGCAGTCTTCTATATGTTTTGCAATGTCCGACTACGCCACCCGTGGATTGCGGTCAGGGCTAACCGCCGCTGCAGTGCAGACCGCTGGGGCAGATGTAAAGGTGCAGCACTGAATAGTACAACTCCCCACGGGAGGAGTATGGCCCCAGGGCAGTATATAGATGGATGATGGAGGGGATGATTCCGACCGCAAAAGCCAGGAAACGGAGGCCTCTTAAACAGTTCAGGGTCTTTATTAGAACAGGTGAGACGACCCAAAAACAGTCCCGGCTAGGAGGGGGCCTGAATGTCTGAGAACAAGTGGGAATCCCTCCTGGTCAGGGTGAGGGTGTAGGCCTACCATGCTCTCTGCGCTCCTTCTGGCTATTTCCCTCCTTGTGGTGTAATAGCCCACGTTCCTGAGCTCACCGTGTCTTCTCGCCCGTATAGCTGGCGACTTGGGTCCCTTTTTACTCTTGGCCTGGTGCGGCTTCACCGGTCCCTTCTGCTGTGGCGGAACCTCCGGGCTTCTTAGGCCAAAGAACATACAGTCCCCTGCGGACTGGTTATTTGCTGTAGGACTTGGAATCCTAACAGCCTCGGACACCAAAGTCCGGTAGATTAGCTTCTCTATCTGCCAGGACAGGCTCACTTCGTCTCTTGCCCCTGGCTCATGGCTCTCCTACTGCCACACGGCCTCTTAAGCTGCAACACAACTGTCTGTCCCTGCTCTGGGACACCTCTCAATCCAGAGACAGGTTGTCCAGTTCTCCACTAACCTTGCCCCCAGTTCCAGCTTTTATAGGGGCAGCCTGCTCCCCCTACTGGCCTGGGACAGGAGGTGCTGCATGCTAATGGTTCCTGACCAGAGAACCTCCCCCTTGCTCTCAGACACAGCTTTATTATACATTTGTGGCATCCAGGCCAGGGTGACACACATACACAACACCTTCAAACGGGACCAAAAGCTGCCAAAACACATCAATTTAGGGGCAGAAACCAGGAAAGTGCCATCAATTGACCCAGAGTACAAGTAGTATAATTTTTATTATTTATTATTATTGCACCATTTATTCTATTGTACTTTACATGTGAAAAGAGGTCACTGACTGGTACAAGAACAGAGAAGACTCTGCCCGTGAGGGCACACAAGCAGCCTATATGGAATGGGTGAGGATACAGTAGGTGAAGGTACAGCTACTCGTGCAGCGGTATGGTGGAGCAAGGATTACTGCAGGCTGTAGGTTTATTGGAAGAAGTAGGTCTTCAGCTTCCTTTTAAAGGTTTCAGCAGTAGGCGAGTTTCTGATATGTTGGGCTACAGAGTTCAAGAGTAGAAGGGATGCACGGGAAAAATCTTGTATGTGATTGTGGGAAGAGGAGATAAGACGGGAGTAGAGAAGGAGATCTTGTGAGGATCGGAGGTTGCGTACAGATATGTACCGGGAGACTAGGTCACAGATATATGGAGGAGACAGGTTGTGGATGACTTTGCATTTCATGGTTACGGTTTTGAACTGAAGTCTCAGGCCAATTGGGAGCCAGTGAAGGGGTCTTATAGATTGCAATCTTATAGATTGCTGGAGCCAGTCCACAGTAAAAAAAAAGCAGCCATAGTGTCTGGGAAACTTCCTACAGACTTTTCTTAGCCAGGGCTGCTTCTAGGCAGGGTTGGATGGGTCCACCAGAGAACTGAAGACTCCTCCAGTGGGCCCTGGCTTCTCCTTCAGAAGAGTTCATAGCGCAAACTTTGCAGGTCGTGATAATGATAGAGGGCACCATCTCCTTATCTTGCAGCTTGTACATTTCTGTGGGAATCTGCTTGCCTCCAACCAGCCTGGAATATTTTCAGTGGTTTGGTATTGGCACCCAGCACCAGAAGCATAGCCATCCACAATTTCCTTCTCAAGAATTTTATGTGGTAGACCGAGTGGCTGCCCAAATACATTAGTTTCCCACAAAGGAGCTGAAGATACTGAGTGGCTGTACATGCAAGTTTCTCCAGCATGTTAGATATCAGAGGTATAACAGAGAGGGCAGCACAGTGGCTCAGTGGTTAGCACTGAAGCCTTGCAGCGTTGGGGTCCTGGGTTCAAATCCCAGCAAGGACAACATCTGCAAGGATTTTGTATGTTCTCCCCGTGTTTGCGGCCATCGAATGTCCAGGAACCTTCACACAGACTTTTCTTAGCCAGGGCTGCTTCTCGGCAGGGTTGGACGGGCCCACCCAAGAATCCTCCGGTGGGCCCTGGCTTCTCCATTAGGAGAGTTCATGATAGGGCAAACTTTGCAGCTGCTATGGGGCTCTTGAGCGGGGGAGAAAGGTGGGCCCTCAGAATCAAATCCTCTGGTGGGCCCAATGTTCTTCAGTCTGACACTGCTTCTCCGTGAGGGTTGTATTTCACCAAAGCCATATTCTTTAGCTCGGTGAAAGGACTGGCATAGAGGGAAACTGTATCTACTCCGGCTGTCATTTCTCTGCTTCCAGGTTCCGGCCATTGTCACACACGACCATGCCTGGCTGTATGTTCAGCGGTGAGAGCCACAGATCAGGCTGCTGTGTTACAGCTTTCAACAACTCTGCAGCGCTGGGCGGTTTGTCATCTAAGCATTAAGCATATTATCTTCAGCACAGCCTGTTTCCGTTTGGCCAAGGCAGTGCTGCAGTGCTTCCAGCTTTTGTGACTGATGTGGTCATTTTGGAGATAGAGGCCGAACAAGAGGAGGAGGAGGTGCAGGAGCTGAACAATGTGATTACATTGAGGTTACATTGGCGAGTCTGGTTTTTAAACTAAAAAAAGATCCTACTGTGTTTTTATTTATTTATTTATTTTTACGTCTCCTCAGATGTGTATTGGAGTGCGTCCTAATTTTTAGCAGCCCTTGAAATTGCTGCATATGCAAATGTGAAGCCCAGCTGTGCTTGGTATCACAAATCCTAGAAGGGTGTATTGAAGGATTCCTCCACAAGAGGCCCCCATAACCATTCACACATCTCCACCTTCCACCTCAGACCACCAGAGGGAGCCCGTTAGGGATAGATAAATAGGGAAGGTGGAGCCAGGCAGCTCAGTTCCTCTGGAGAGTTCAGCAAGTACAAACCTGAATGCAGAGTCGAGCTCCGTTAGTCTAGACTGGAACTGACAGAGAGCAAACCTGTTGAGAGAGTTCCTGCAGTAGAAGCCTGAGAGAGGTCAGTCTGCGGTGGAGCGTGTTCTAGACTCAGTTATAGCTCAGAGAGGTGAGCTTTAGGTGTGCCGGCGCCATAAGATCGGTGAAGCGCGGCAAGCTGCCGTTAGTGTGAGTAGCCTATTGAGAGTCCGAGTAGGCCGAAAGCGAGTAGAGAGAGTTAGTTCATAGGGGCAGAGGAGCTTAACTAGCTCACCCTGAAGAAGCAGTTACCGGACACCGGGTCCGAAGCTTACCGGGATCTCCATGACCCACTAAGATAAACCGGAATCCCTGGAGAACTACAAGTCCCAGGATCGCTAAAGTACTGATACGTACCAGAGCCAGGAGACACATAGGCCCTGTAGGTCGGGAGCGTGCACTCCAAGAGAAGGCCCTACCACAAGGTCAGCCAGCGCAGGACAGAAACAAAGTTAGGCCTAGCTCCAGGCAGGTCAGAAACTTACTACGCAGAGTCAAGAAACAGGAGGCCCAAAACCCGCTCATTGGGGAGGATCCGGACATACACCCTTCACCCTACAGTGCTCCGGGGAGTGCCTGAATTTCCATCAGTAAAAGGTACTGAAGTGACTATCGTGTCTGTCCCTGTTCTTGCTCTGACCCGGCGGGGTCTCTTCGTCCTGCATTCCCCGTTCATACACTGCCCTGAGGCCTAGCTCCACCTGTGGGGAGCTATACCATCCAGCTGCCTTATCACCAGCCTCAGTGGACTGCGCAGCGCTGGTGATTCTCACCAGAAGCCACAGGTGGCGTCACGAATTCTTATAACTTTAGCAAATTTCACAAATAACTATCAACCCCTTTTAAAGGAGCGGCCCAGGGTACGGGCCCGGGAGCCGACCACCGCGACATCCCTAAAGGCCAGGCTAAAGGCCCGGGTACCGAGTCATCCCCATCCCCCTGGGCTAGTCACAATAACAGTATAGGAGACACACTCCTTAATAATGGGAAGGACAATTCAAAAAGATTCTGTATTCTAGAATATTAACTGTCTTATCTGAAATTCTTTTATAGGTGAGGTATCGCAGTAGGAATAGCATATTACACCGATCCAGCCAGGTATTATTGCCTCATACTGCGTGCTGCTGGTGCTGCCCAAAAAAATGTAAAATCTATTCTATTCCCTATCTATAGCGCTGTTAGATGCATTTACAATAGGGACAGGTGCTGCTAGGTGGTATCATCACCAGCTACAGATGAGTGTTTATTCTGGTTATATCAATCTCTTGCACAGTCCATAACTTTTTTTTTTTATTTCTTTGGCCTTAAATACAAGTCATTACCCTGGAAAGAATGTTTCTTACCATTTTTTCCATTTTAGCTTGTTTTTTGATGGGTTTTTTTTGTCACTCTTTAAAAGTGGCGTAATACTCTGACAACATTGTTCACAGATATGCTATCTGTCAACGGCCAACTGTGAACAGGTTTGAACCCCAAACTGCAATACTTTAAATGGAGTGTAATATTTGATACGCTCACAAAGATTACTGGATTATTAAGCCAGTCATATGGGATAACGTCTGATGGCTACGGTTTCAAGCAGTTGCCTAATAGTATGGTATTTGTCAGCGACCAAGTGTCAATTGGTTCAACAAGACACAAATGGCTGACTTTAAATGGAGTGGAATATTTGGCACGATCCACAAAATTTCTGTATTATTACTGCAGTCATATGGATCACGTGACTCTGATCATTGAAAAAAGTTCCTCTGCTTCCACAATACAGTAATGTGAATAAAAGTAAAAAAAATCTGACTGTAAGCAAATGGAGCAGTAAAATGGTATACACTGACACACTGCTACAAACTAAATGGAGAATAAGATTTTCAACGTTCACTACAAATGGCTGGATTTGTACCGCAGTTATATGTGATACGTCTGACAGACAACCATGGTTTTAATTAGCGGGCCTGTAGTTTACTAATACTATTATTCACAGCGACCTTGTGTGAATAGCTTCACTGACACACTGCAACAAAATATAAATGGAGGCCAGAAATGGATGAATTTGGACCGCAATTATATGTAATACATCTGACGGACAACTACAGTTTTAAATAGAGGGCCTGTAGGTTACTATTCTTCACAGCGACCACACGTGAATAACTTCACTGACACACTGAAACAAACTGTAAATGGAGGCCAATATTTTCCACATTCACTACAAATTTCTGGATTTCTGTAAAATGGAAAAGATCTGGCTGTATTCTGCAGTGCTAACAAGCAAATGGTGTACTCTGGATTGCTTTTTAAGCAAAAAATCAGGATTAAGATAAAAAAAATTAGCCCTGGCCCCTGATATCTGAGGCAATGTCTACAAATATCTGTAACAGCAGGATCAGTAAGAACGTGCAATGGACCCTCTTGTGCTGTATGCATTGTAGTCTGCCACAAACCCTGCCTGCCTGCCTAACTCCTGCTATCACCACTGAATATATGCAGCTGGATTAGTTCTCAGAAGGATTGTTAGTTCAATTTGATATATAGATATGCTGTGGAATACTTTTACTAACTATAAACAAGCAAATGTCTCCCTGACTCAGCAGCAGCTCTCCCTACTCTGCCTGTTTCCGGGGTAGACTGTGACGAGCATAGACCCGATGACGCTGTGCGGCCAGCCAATCACTGTAATGCCACAACCAACATGGCTATGGCATTACAGTGTGTGGCAGGCAATCCCTGCATGTTCATTGGCTCTGTAAAGAGCACCAAACATGCAGGGAGGGGACCCGAGCTCCCGCCGAGCAACCCCGGAAATACTCGCCGAGCTTGTCGAGCACAGTGATGCTTGGGCGAGTAGCGAGCAGTGGCGAGCACGTTCGTTCATCACTATTAATGTCAGCTCTTGTCTAGTAAATATGGTTAAATATTGGAGGCGTGCTACTAATGGAGTTATGAAGAAGGCTGATGCAGACCTGAGTATTGATCCTGAAATATTTGGGTTAAGACGCCTGATGACAGTGGTAATTTATAGGGCTCCAGGTTCGGATACTGAGGAGTAACTTTTATAAATGATGTTTTCCTCTTGTCATCTGTTACCTGGGACTGGTGAGCTCTAATCATCATGACATTGGTGGGGAAAGCAATGAATCAGGTAATTTAATATTTCATTCAGCTCAGATATTAAGCTTTATTTTTTTATGCTTTGCATATAGAGCTGTCATATTCCACATTGTGGCTCACAATCTGGATTCCCTAGCAGTACGTCTTTGGAGTGTGGGAGGAAACCGGAGAACCCGGAGGAAACCCACACAAACACAGGGAGAACATACAAACTCCTTGCAGAGGTCGTCCTTGGTGGGATTGAAACCCAGGACCCCAGACTTGCAAGGCTCCAGTGCTAACCACTGAGCCACCGTGCTGCCCCAAACTTGATTTAGACAAGTTGGTTCTGTTACACCAGACTCATCCATGGCTTGTTCAGCCTTGTACTGTCCAGCGAGGAGAGATGGCCGCCTTGTGTCTTCACTCGGAGTTACCATTGTTGGGGTAACATCCTTACATGGTGAGCAGTTGATGTAATCGGTGTCCACAACGGCCGCAATAAGATTTATTATCGGCTATTTTTCTGAAACGCCCGAAACTAGAAAGACAGAAAGAATATTGGTTAAAAGACTGGCATGAATGTTGGTTAGTACCATGGATTGTATCAAAAAGAACAAATTGTACCCAATATATTAAGAACCGGCCCTATCACACAAAATATAAAATGTAGCATCCTTAACCCTACAGCTTCCAGATGTCAGTCTACTCTGATAGTAGAAAATATAAAAGCCTAATGCCAACAGAACCGCAGCGGGGTCATCCACAGTGATTGCATCTCATGAGGCATTAAATCATCAGATTTACTTACCTGTTATCACAGAAAGTACATTGATAGCAGAACTTATAGTTTATGGTATAATTGTGTCTCATCTTCAGCTCTGGCAGCTCAGGATGGATAGAACTGATTCTTTTTGCATAGGTCTGCCATAACGGACCATGGTTGTCTCTCTCTTCACCATCGATCAACCAGCAGGCGACATGACACATCTCGTGTGCAAGTGTGGATCGTAATCGCACTGTAAAGAAAAGAGTTTATACAGACATGAGGAAAGCAAGGACATATTGTTGGAATTCTTTGGTTTTATATATCAGGACCTAATAAAACATATCTGGTCTTTAGAAAGACAACAAGGCAGGGAAATACAATCTCAGATGAGCAAAACCGTGCCATTATTTATCAAAAACTGTGTGAAAAATTAAGTACACCCTAAGAATCTATAGATTGCAAAACAAGCCCTTGAGTATGAACAATTAATTAAAGAGAACCTATCAGGTCCGATAATGCTCTTAAGCTGCAGATATAGGGTTAATCTGTGGGTTAATAGTGTTATGAAGGTGCTTGGCCACAGCACTGAAAGTGCGACACCCGGGAGAAAATGAACTTTATTTCCCGCAGGAGCTGCCGGCTTTAAGTCATGCAGACATGTCCGGAGCAATTACAGTCACCACTTATGGCACTGAGAGCAGTGCTGTGAAAACCCCACGGCACTGACTGACAGCCGGCACTGAACTGTGCACTGTAGAGCTGGCTGTCAGTCAGTGCGGGGGTGTACTTACAGGCGTCGCTCTCAGTGCTGTGAGCAGTGACTGTAATTGCTCTGAGTGAACCTGCATCACTGAAAGCCGGCGGCTCCCGGGAGAAGGAAAATTCCTTTTCTCCCATGTGCCACTTTCAGTACAGAGGCCGGGCAGCTTCATAAAGCTTTTATCCCACACATTAACCATATATCAGGAGGCTAATGCCAATGTCGGACCTGATCGCTTCCCTTAAAGCTTATATTAGCAGCACATGGCTGCTACTTCTCCTATAAATTCCTATTAAAGCAGCATAGGTGTACTTAATTTTTCACACACTGCTTTTGTATGTTGGCCTATTTTATGTCAAATAAATAATGATATAGTGTTATTTATCATGAGTTGTTGTTTTTGAGGTTGTATGTGCCTAATTTTAAGACATTCTAATCACCAAATGTTTTTTTATTTTGTCCTGAAATATAAATCCATTGAATTCAAAGAGGGTGTACTTAATTTTCCTGTATAATGAGTATATAACATGTATTACAACCTAAGTAGCAACTTTTTACCATGTGCATAGATTATCTATGAAGATGCTGGAAGTGATGTAGTGATGTGACACCTACCGGCAGAATCCAAGACTTTATCGGAAAGTTCTGTCATAGAGGAACGTTGGTTATTCTCCTCCATCTGAGTGGTCTGACCAGAGGTTTTGATCAGCCTTTTATTCCACACAATTTCCATCTTGTCAGGAAGCTAAAAAGAGGAAACAAATTCCATTATATCTGTAAACTCTTAGGTCCCAATCTAACAAAGTACCCAACTCTCATACAATTTATATTGCTGGTCCCCATGTATGGGGAATGGGGAATTTTGAGAAGTCCAAGTTGTGAGAGCAACAATAAAAATAAACGTGTTCTAAAATGGCCAGATGTCAACTAAATGGTTTTATTTATAAATGTAAAAATCCTTTGACCTTCAAGCCAAAATTTGAGAATCTCTACATTTATGCATGGTGGATCTCATGTAAGGTCTCCACTCAATCCACAGACAAGAAGAGGGTTTTCCTGATACTTTTAATAACTAAATTTGATAACAATTTCCAAGGGGTTAGGGTGCCCTCCAGAAAGCTACATATACTTTTCTTGGAAATGATTGTGGTAGCAGAGAGAAGATGGATAAGTCTTTTATAACCCAGATACTGATGATAGGATACCTTATTCCTGAAGACAGTTTTATTATACAGTTGGTACAGTCGTTCCACAAGTTCCACTTTATTCTCCTGGAAGTTTGTCACGTAGATGGAACTGGGTGATATGACGTCTTCCAGGAAACAGCCAGGGATTTTGCACATTGGCATACTGGGAAAAAAAGGAATCATCTATAAATTCACAGGAAAGATTTCTTTCTTCGTTCAGGGTTTTATATAGAGATAAATGTGTACGGCATAACTCACCTCTCCTCTGTATCGGAGCTCTCCTCGCTATCAGATGGTTCATCATCTGTACAGAAATATGGAAGAATGAAAGGATTTTTTACATTTTAGGCTCAAAAGTGATGATTTTGCCAATAACACAAGTCAATATATGGGTTCATACTAGAGAGACGTCAATAAACATATAGAGTTAATAAGACTACACATATAGGATCAAACCAGAGCAGAATACGTTGTGACCAGAGTATGTGAGATCCACAGGGTCTTACATTAGGACCAGGAAAGTTAAGTCACTTAATATGTTCTGCACTACAAATATAGTTACTACTGTTATATTAATTATTTATGTAGGTCAAAAGGAAAGGTAGAGGTCTGTCCACTGGGTCCTCCATCTAACAGGAAAAGAGACGTCCCATGACCTTATTTGCTGTGTCACGGTAGCTTCCATAGATTTTAATGAGGCTGTGGGAGCAATTGTATAGGACTCTATTGATGTCTATGGGACTTACAGCAAAACTCAATCAAATATATTGCACTGCTGTAAGAAATTCTGTAGAAAAAGCGGTGACCATCCATCAACATGGCGGTGACTTGTTCTACCAACATGGAAGTGTCCATGGCCTCAGACAGCACAGAAGACTAATAATTGATCTTTCTACAGTTACTTCAACCAAATTTTATCTAGAAATTATTACTCACTTTTAGTTGTGGAAGTTTCTCCATTATTAGAATCTACATTATCATTAATAATAATGTTGTCATCACCGGGTCTGTGAAATAAATGTAAGAAAATATGATCCCCCCATTAATCATTAATCCCCATGAAGTGTCTAGTAAGAGAGAAGATGAATGTCTTACCTGGTGGTATTCTCCGAATCACTATCTGATGTTAGTACTTTCAGATCTGCCGGAGCAAAAAAGCATAAATCTCCTTTTAGAATATTGTATTAGTAATGACTGAGGCTCAACATCAAAGAAATAAATGGTGATAAAGTGTTCAGTATACCCCTATATGTACATGGGGAAAATGACCCCAATCAGTTACTGTAAACTGCACTGTGGCCAACTTTAGTCAATGTGACTCCACATGAGAAGAAATCCCCAAATCAGATTTCTGTTGTCTGAATTAAGAGCAATGGCATGAATATTCCGAACCAAATGGGGAAAAGAAATTTTGAATGTAAACTCAATACCAAGAAATAATCCGAAAAAGATTTTTTAGCCCAAAAGTTTCAAAAGCACTTCCATATAATGCATTATCAACCTATAAGCAATTGGAAGATTAGCGCCAGTAGAATAAAATAGATTTTTATTGACATATAATTAAAATCCAAATAAAATACATAAAAAGTGGGAAAGAAACTAGAACAGAAACAAACTACACAAGCCGCCATGTCATGATATGTCCACCATATGGAGCAAGTGCTCTAAATCACAAAAATCACTGAACCATAATTATGGAGAGTATACTCACCCCCCTAAGAAGAAGCAAGCCGCGAAACGTGCGCTTCGGGGTCTCCTCATCAGCCAGGTCATATCATTATTAACTATTGATGATTAACCTATATTATTCCTTCCGCCACTCTTTGATCACTGTTATTGTCTTTTACTTCAGATGACCTTCTATTTTTATGGTCTTATGGAGGTGCTAGCATCTTGTGATTCAACTGATTGCACTTTATATGAATGACATCTATGCACTTTATATGAATTATATTCTGCGCTTGCAGTATCTGTGGCCTTGAGAAGGTGCTTGCATTATTTGCAATATTAATTGCACCTTAAAGTTGTAGCTCATTTGCCCACATGCACTTTATGTGGTTTCTTCTGCACTTGCAGTATTTGTGGCCTCAAGGTGGTGCTTACTCTCTTTGCATTATTAATTTGCACCTTATATAAATGGTAGTTGATTTGCACTGTAGCTAATAGCACTTTATGTGATCTGATTAGTTTATAGATTTATATTGGTAAATTACCTAGTATATTTTTCAATTCCTAAAATTTGATAGATTTAATCACCATAATTATGGTTCAGTGATTTTTGTGATTCTGAGCACTTGCTCCATATGGTGGACATATCATGACATGGCGGCTTGTGTAGTTTGTTTCTGTTCTAGTTTCTTTCCCACTTTTTATGTATTTTATTTGCATTTTAATTATATGTCAATAAAAATCTATTTTATTCTACTGGCGCTAATCTTCCAATTGCTTATAGGTTGTCAATACCAAGGAAGTAACAATCGCAGTCACAGAGGGTGCGACCATTACCATGGAGTCAAGGAGCGGGACGATGCCAGCGCTGCTTTCAGCTAAATGTGTCCGGAGACGCACATCAGCCGCAATGTATTGTGCCACAGAGACCCCTCTGCTTTCTGCATCACAATAACTTTACAGGCCGTCGCCCAATCAAAGGCCTGCCCGTCGTGGATGGCACATGAAGTTACTTGCCACGAGCCAACCACTAACCTGCCCTAGCTATAGATCAGGAAGAGACACTGATGGCTGGGGGAGCGGGCAGAGGTAAGAATCAGCATTTTATCATTAATGTGCTGGAGAATACTGTCAGAATGGGGGACGTTATTTTAGGAAGAGACCAGAATGCAGGACATTATTACTAGAAGGGGCGAGGGTTAGGGACATTATTAATGGATAGGGTCCAGGATGGGGAACATTATTACAGGATAGGGGCCTGGTCGGAAAACATTAATACAGGATGGGGGCAGAAAGGGGGACATTACTACAGGATAGGGGCCAGGAAGATAGAAATAGGATGGGGAATGTTTTTGCGGGAGATGGAGGACAATATCACAGGATGGGAGCAGGATGGAGGACATTATTGCAGGGTAGCAGTCAAGACAAGGGAAATTATTACAAGACGGAGAACATTATGACAAGAAATGGGTCAGGAATACATGATTACATGATGGAGGACATTATTACAAGATGAGGGCCAGGATGGCGGCATTATTACCAGATGTGAGCTAGGACGGCAGACATTATTACAAAGGCATGTATATCTGACCAACATGCTTCTGGTGTCACAGGTCCAAGTTTTACCCCAGGGCCCATTGGACTCTAATTACATCACTGCTCATTACATAGACATACAATAGCGATATATCGAAACCCTTACCAAAATGTGCATGTAAGCTGCCCCCAATGACTACAATTACAGCTATCCATATATCAGACCCTTTTCGGGATCAGAGCACTGTACCTGGTTTACTCGGTGATGAGCGGGAATTCAAGCCACTGGTGTTATTCGGGCTTGGGGACCTGGGAATTGGCCGCTTCCTTGGATGAGACTGGAAAAATATAAAACATGTCAAATAAAATCTATAAACATGCCGATCTCCGATTCATAATCATATCCCATATTCCACTGTTATACATTTAGACACCTATATAAATGTGTTCACTATTGGCCTACGCTTATTTCATGCACAGAGTGTGACGGATGTAGGAAATACTTATGGTAAGATATGGATAGGGGTGGTGATAACATTTACTTGCCTTCATACAATATTATTATGTGTCCTGTACATGGACAAATTGCCACAAATACCACAACTGAGGGCAATCTTTACTCTGAAAACTAATCCAACCATTTCACCCTATAACATCTCTTTCCGCAGTTATAATTTTGCTCCACTCATCTTCTTCTGGGATTTTTATCTCAAGTGTATCCTAATTAACAATATAAAATTTATAAGATTGGAAGTTACCTGATCGAAATCGTCATCATCATGACTGTCCTCGCTATCAGAAAGAACAATTATTCGCTTAAAGCGCTTTTTTTTCATCATATTTGCAAAAACTCAAAAACTCTCTTAGAACACTCCTCTCTCTACAAACACCTACAGACACCCTCAACGGAACTTTGGATGACGGGGTGTTCTATATCCTTCTGTCATTTGTGACATCATAGGAATGATGTTTTTATTTTATTTGTTTTTGCAAAAACTTTATTTAAATAATATCAATACTGAACAATGAACAAAAAGGAAACCAGACAAATAGAACAATCCCTCTAATCCCTCAGCTCCCACCCATTTCCAACTTTTCAGACAAAAACAAACATAAACCAATTGTCAGAATCTTCATCCCTCTTACCCAAAGAGAGTAAAAAAGAGTGAGAGTAACACAGCGCTGCTGAAGAAAGAAAATAATCCAGGGTGTCCTTACAAAGAATATGTTTGAGATTCATAAGAAAACAGGACTACGCGTTTCGGCAGTGAACCAGTAACATGCTCAGGCCTAGTGCAGTAACAAGATGAGGGATTTATATACAAGACCGGATACGGAAATGATATCACAGATCTGGGTGAAAGCTCACAATACCAGGGAAAATCAAATATAGAGCTGAAAATTACTAGCCCAGAGCTCCAACGTCTGGAATCAACCAGTGTTAACCACGGTGCCACTTATTCAGGAGTCAAGTTCATTCACAACAATACATCAATATAAGGACAAAATATATAAGTATTGACTTCAGAAACCAGAGACACAAATGCGTTGTGGCTGGACTGCCGCCCCCATAACAGAAGGAAGGTGTGTGATAATGGCTAAGTGTCAATAATCAATGTTATACTAATTCTGTTATAGAAATATCACATTTAAAATAAATTTAAGTACAATTTACATTACTTTTATACATAAAAATAGAGTTCAGCAATTAATTGACCATAATAAACAATGGAGTCATTATTATGCTTTATAGTGCCATCATAAACACTTTATAGACATTATCATTGTTGTGCCCAATGGGGCTCACAAGCTGAATTCTTTGGCGTGTGGGAGGAAACCAAAGTCCCCATTCAAACACGGGGAGAACATACAATCTCCTTGCAGAGGTCGTCCTTGGTGGGGTTTGAAGACAGGATCACAGAGCTGTAATGCTACAGTGCTGCTAACCACTGAGCCACCGTGGTGCCCGTAGTAAGCGGACTGTACAGTAGTGTTACTGCTAAAGGTATGATGCTAATAGACTTAATAACCAGAGATTAACCAGTAACTGTGTTGGTAGGTGGTGAAATAATACTGATACAACTTTGGCAGCATTTAATCCCTACATTGTTGTATCAGAAGGTAACAGCACTACCCCCTGCGCTCTAGGACCACTAGGGGGTTAAAGAAACTAAAATCTTCACAATAATAGCAAAAATCAAAATATATATCTGAAAAGTGTATTTTTTTTTAAGTAAAGAACAAACATTTAACTGTAATTAACATTGTGTAAGCACATTATAAGCAGGCAATCGTCTTTGATGTATAGATTTGTTCACTTTAACCAGTTTTCCTTGTGTGTATTTTCACAATTTTTGCCTTCTGTGGGAAGCACGGCGGCTCAGTGGTTAGCACGGTTGCTTTGCACTGGGGTCCTCGCATCAATTCTCCCCAAGAACAACATCTGCAAGAAGTTTGTATGTTCTCCCCATATTTGCTTAGGTTTCCTTCCACACTCCAAAGACACACTGAGAGGTAATTTAGATTGTGAGCCCCGATGGGGACAGTGATGACAATATCTGTAAAGTGCTGTAAATATGATGGTGCTTTATAAGCAAAGCATAATAATGTGGTCTTTTTTTTTTAGGTCTCCAAAAGTCTTGGCGTAAGATTGGAATGTAATTTAGAGACCCTCACTAGCTCAGGAGCTATGTCTTTAGCTTCTGCCTCTTTTTTTTGCCTTTTTATAGTATTTTGGTTTGTATAGATTTCCATAGACCTCATAGTAACATCTGAAGATGACCTGACAAACGCTAGTGTGACTCCGGCCTAAGTAGACAGATCCACATACAACATTTTCCATTCAGAAAAAAACAGACAATTTTTTATCTGCGTTGTCATTGTATGTCCATTTTTCACATCCATATGTCATTGTATGTCCATTTTTCACATCCATATGTCATTGTATGTCCATTTTTTACATCCATATGTCATTGTATGTCCATTTTTCACATCCATATGTCATTGTATGTCCATTTTTCACATCCATATGTCATTGTGTGTCCATTTTTCACATCCATATGTCATTGTATGTCCATTTTTCACATCCATATGTCATTGTATGTCCATTTTTCACATCCATATGTCATTGTATGTCCATTTTTTACATCCATATGTCATTGTATGTCCATTTTTCACATCCATATGTCATTATATGTCCATTTTTCACATCCATATGTCATTGTATGTCCATTTTTTACATCCGTGTAGCATTCGTTTTTTGCATGAACAATTTAAAAAACAAATAAAAGTCCAGATACGGTTTCCTATGTTAATAATTGTAAAGGATCCATGAAAAGCACATAACATTTAGATGGTAACCTAGATGTAATCCATTTTTTGCGTGGCTTTTGACTTGTAATTCGCAAGTCTGATCCGAAATATGGATCAAAGTAGTGCGTGCTGCGTTTTTTTTACAAAACATACAAGAATGACTTACAAGATGTTTAATATGCATGTCTGAAGGAGCCTAAAAGAAATGGCCAAATGTGCAATATAGTGAATGGAAATGAATGAAGTTCTCATCTACACGTTTCCTTTTTGCTAAGGTTTGTAGTAAATTTAGAGCCTTCTGCAGCGCAGCTGTTGTTGCCCACAGTGAGAACAATCCTAAGAACACGTCCTAGACCTGTTTATTTAAATGACCCCATTCACTGACGGCCACGCGTCATAAATGTATGGCACATGGTCCTGGGCTTTAAAGCTAAACCATACTAAATACAGTGCCAGGTTAAAGTCTCTGCGCCGGCAATCAAGCAGGAGCAGGTGCAAAGCCAGGATGTCAGAGAGTCGGACACCCAACAGAAAAGACAAAATTACCTTTACTCCCTTCTGCTCTGTTTCTACATAGATAATGCTCAGTGAGTACGGGCAGCACGGTGGCTCAGTGGTTAGCATTGTGGCCGTGCAGCGCTGGGGTCCTGGGATCAATGACCCCCTGGGTTGAAACATTGCATGCTTGGTGAAGAGCCCCCTTGAATGAAGTTGGAGGGCTGCAGATCATCTATTTCTTCTTGCCCCCTGCCTTGACCCCCTATGAAAACAGTCACAGAGTAAAATATTATTACCATGTTTCGCTTTAAGATAAAAATCAACAACACATTGTTCCACAAACACATTCATTTTCTATTATTACATAATATAACAGTTGAATATTTCTTAATCCTTTCATAGTTTTGACAAATTAAAAGGGCATTATGGCGAATGTTTCTATTCCTTTACTTTTGCCGGGTTTATGAGGTAATAAACCAACATGAAGATTTAAAGGAACATGCCTCCTGTTTGCCGCCCATCGCACCCAAGTGAGTAAAATCCCTACACTGTGGACCGACTCCTGGCTTTTCCTGACTATGAAACCTGTGAAATCCTTCAAGACTATACTGCTATTCCTGTGTATCGACTCCTGGCGTTTCCTGACCACGCTACCTACCGGTGCTACCACTAGTGGTTGCAATACCACTACTCCAATCCAGGTCAGTTCCTAACACAAACAGTATGAATGGGACTTCATCACAGATACTAACTTTGCAATATGTACAGAGATTGGACTGTAGAGGTAGACTGGGGTAAAGTTATTCTCTCTGATGAATCCACCTTTAGATTGTTTGGAACACAGGAAAGAATGATTGTCTAAAGAAGAAAATGTGAGCGCTGTAACAGTAAAGCAACTTGAGACCATTCATTTGTAGGGTTGGTTTTCATCCAAGGTAGTAGACTCACTCACAATTTTGCATGAAAACAATGCCATGAAGAAAGAATAGTATCTCCAAGAGCCTCCAGAGCTTAATCCCATTGAGAACCTGTCGTCAATCCTCGAAAAGCAGATGGACAAAAGGTCAACAAAATAAAAATTGAGACTTTAATTGACAAATACAATATGTTTATGTAAAGTTTAAAAACTCATGACATGCTTATAATTGTACTTCAGTAACCACAGAGAGAGCTGACCAAAATATCTAAAAACATTGATATGGCAAACTTTCTGTCAGTTTCAAAACTTTTTGCCATGCTTAAATTTAGAGCCAATCAAATGACTGTCTAATGGAATTACACGATAGGTAATTTTCTGCCTGTATTTCTCAGCATTTAGGACGCCATTAATTCTGACCAAATCCCCAATTCCATTTGCAAAACTGCAGCCCCAAACAAAGAACCTCCACCATATTTCACTGTTACCTGCTGACACTCATTTTTTTACCGCTCTCCAGCCCCCTCACAAATAAAATACCTTCCATTACAGCGATATATTTACATTTTTGACTTATCAGACTTGAGCACCTGCTTCCATTTTTTTTCTCAGATCCTAGTTTGGACACACCTTCTCATTTAAAGATTTTTCTGTATTTTCATGACTTTGAAAATTGTACATTCACACTGAAGGCATCAAAACTATGAATTAACACATGTGGAATTATATACTTAACAAAAAAGTGTGAAACTACTGAAAATACGTCTTATATTCTAGGTTCTTCAAAGCAGCCACCTTTTTCTTTGATGACTGCTTTGCATACTCTTGGCATTCTCTTGATGAGCTTCAAGAGGTAGTCACCGGAAATGGTTTTCACTTCACAGGTGTGCCCTGTCAGGTTTAATAAGTGGGATTTCTTGCCTTATAAATGGGGTTGGGACCATCAGTTGTGTTGTGCAGAAGTCTGGTGGATACACAGCTGATAGTCCTACTGAATTGACTGTTAGAATTTGTATTATGGCAAGAAAAAAGCAGCTAAGTAAAGAAAAATGAGTGGCCATCATTACTTTAAGAAATGAAGGTCACTCAGTCCGAAAAATTGGGAAAACTGTGAAAGTGTCCCCAAGTGCAGTTGCAAAAACCATCAAGCGCTACAAAGAAATTGGTTCAAATGAGGACCGCCCCAGGAAAGGAAGACCAAGAGTCACCTCTACTTCTGAGGATAAGTTTACCTGAGTCACCAGCCTCAGAAATCGCAGGTTAACAGCAGCTCAGATTAGAGACCAGGTCAATGCCACACAGAGTTCTAGCAGCAGACACATCTCTACAACAACTGTTAAGAGGAGACTTTGCGCAGCAGGCCTTCATGGTAAAATAGCTGCTAGGAAACCACTGCTAAGGACAGGCAACAAGCAGAAGAGACTTGTTTGGGCTAAAGAACACAAGGAATGGACATTAGACCAGTGGAAATCTGTGCTTTGGTCTGATGAGTCCAAATTTGAGATCTTTGGCTCCAACCACCGTGTTTTTGTGCGATGCAGAAAAGGTGAACGGATGGACTCTGCATGCCTGGTTCCCACCGTGAAGCATGGAGGAGGAGGTGTGATGGTGTGGGGGTGCTTTGCTGGTGACACTGTTGGGGATTTATTCAAAATTGAAGGCATACTGAACCAGCAAGGCTGCCACAGCATCTTGCAGCGGCATGCTATTCCATCCGGTTTGCGTTTAGTTGGACCATCATTTATTTTTCAACAGGACAATGACCCCAAACACACCTCCAGGCTGTGTAAGGGCTATTTGACCAAGAAGGAGAGTGATGGGGTGCTACGCCAGATGACCTGGCCTCCACAGTCACCAGACCTGAACCCAATCGAGATGGTTTGGGGTGAGCAGGACCGCAGAGTGAAGGCAACAAGTAGTGTTGAGCCACCCCCGTAGTGTTCGAGTTCGGTTCGGTTCGTCGAACACCCGTATGTTCGCCGAACTGTTCGTTGAACTGTTCGATGAACACCTTCGAACACCGTTAAAACCAATGGCAGGCAAACAAAAACACATAGAAACACCTTCAAAGTTGTCCAAAAGCTGACAAACTGCTCAGAAGACACAACTAACACATGGAAAAGTGACAAGTACATATAGTCATGCGAAAAGAAAAGAGGTGGAGGAGTAAAAGGAGGGGGAGACACAGATATAGGCATGTCATGCCCTTCTAAAACCAAAAAAGTGCGAAGCCGACACGGCCAGTCCGTTCCTGCCCGTGCGACCTCCGTGTCGCCAGGTTTGTGCCAGAGCAGCTGTGGACCCTGACGGCCAGCCCCCCTCTCCCAATACTGGTGCCTGTCCACTGGTGGGTCGAGCGAGCCCCCCTGCGGTGGAGGCAGGTCTAATCTTTTTAATTTAAATTGTCTCTCTAATTTGAATGAGTACACTTTAAATCCTTTTACAAGGATCTAATGGAGGGCAAGTCTCATGCCAGCAGCTGCGTAATCCCAGCTCCAGTAGCGTCCACTAAAGTTGCTGCAGATAAAAAGCTTTTATAAGGATCGAGCTCGGCGGTCCACCTCAAGGCGTCCCACCGCCAGTCCCAGCCCCTATGCCTTGGGGTGCCTCCCCGATGCTCTTCACTGAGTGTCCCGGGGGCCCGAACCATTTCCTTTGAAAAAATTAAGTGTCCAAACTACAGGTGGTGTAGCTTGCTTAACAGCTGGGATAATCCGCTGACTAGCAGACACTGCTACTAGGCACAAAGTATTTCCTGGGCTAGATGCAGTTAAAAATTTGTAATTAGATACTCTCGTTGGATGCTATGAAAGCATTCCATAGAGTCTCCTGGCACGCCATATATGATTCTCTTAAAAAGCTTGGGGTAGGGGTCTAGGGGACCCTTTTATAGCCAAAATCACGGCCCTGTATCGCAATACGTCACCTAGGCTGAAGATAAATGGAACATTTTCATCACCTTTCATAATCACCAATGGGACAAGGCATGGATGTCCTCTGTCCCCTCTCTTATACATCCTAGTGACGGAGCACCTGCTCTCATCAATTCGCCATAACCCCAATATTAGGTGGTTTGAGGTGGGAGGCACCGAGTACAAGTGCTTTGCATTTGCTGATGATGTCCTAGTATATATCACTCAATCACATATATCCATCCCTGCTGTTATGGCTGAAATAGATCACTTTGTTACATGGTCAAATTTTAAAATCAATGCAGCGAAGTCTGAGGCCCTCGATGTCTCCCTCCCCAAATCCATACAGGATTCCATCCAGTCCAACTTTCCCTTTGCCTGGCCCTCACAGGGTATCAAATACTTAGGAATTCCTATTCATAGAGACCTCTCCCGTCTATGTTATCTTAATTTTGGGTCCTTTATTGAACAACTCCATACAGACCACGGTTGGCAAGTTAGAACTGTAAGATTCACTACGTGAACCACTGGTGTTTTGTGGAAAAGCACATGTACACTGTGTTCCAAATTATTATGCAAAAAGTGTTTAGGAGTGATAAGGGAAGAATTTTTTTGTTTGTCAGTTAAACTCATTGATGGTTATGTGTGTCAGGGCTCTTTATATCACTGTAAGCAATTGCAGACACCTGTGCTAATTAGTTTGGCAGGTGTGTCCAATGAAAGGCAAGACTACTTAAGAAGGCTGTCCCACATTATTAAGCAGCCTACATTTTCTGCCAAAACGGGAAAGAAAAAGGATGTGTCGGCTGCTGAGAAGCAACAAATTGTGGAGTGTTTAGGTCAAGGCATGACTACAATCAACATTGTCAAGACACTTCATCCTGATCATCGCACAATCCTACAGGCAATTACGTCAGGTTAAAAGAGCAGCGGCAAAAAAGCCTTGTCATAGCAGCAGACAAGTTTTTGAAGCTGCTGGTGCCTCCAACGTCCCCCGAACAACAAGATGCAGGGTCCTTCAGAGGTCTGCAGCTGTGCATAAGCCATCCTGTCGACCTCCTCTATCCACTGTACACAAGTAGAAACAGCTCCAGTGGGCCAAACAATACATGAAGACTGACTTCAAAACTGTTTTGTTCACCGATGAGTGCCGTGCAATGCTCGATGGTCCAGATAGATGGAGTGGAGGATGGCTGTTTGATGGACACCCCATGCAAACATGGCTACGGTGCCAACAAGGAGGAGGTGGAGTAATGTTTTGGGCTGGAATCATGGGGAGAGAGATTGTCGGCCCCTTTAGGATCCCTGAAGGGGTAAAGATGAACTCCATAATGTATGTGGAGTTTCTCAAACAGCACTTCCTGCCATGGTTCAAGAAGAAGAACCGTGTATTCCGCAGCAAGATCATTTTCATGCATGATAATGCACCGTCTCATGCTGCACATAACACATCTGCATCTCTGGCTGATATGGGCATAAAAGGGGACAAACTTATGGTGTGACCCCCATGCTCCCCTGACCTCATCCCCATTCAGAACCTCTGGAGTATCATCAAAAGGAGTGTCTATGATGGCGGGAGGCAGTTCACATCTAAGCAACAGCTCTGGGAGGGTATTCTGTCCTCATGCAAAACAATTGAAGCAGAAACCATCCAAAACCTGACAAATTCAATGGACGAGAGAGTTCAGAAGCTCCTTTCGAACAAGGGGTCCTATGTGCAAATGTAACATCACCTAGAATAAAGTTTTGAGTTGAAAACTGTTTGATTTCAGTTTGTAATAACCTGCTAATGCTTATAATTTCAAAAATGAACATTTTTTTATTCTTTAATAAAATAAAAAGGTTGATCGAAGAGTGTGGGGGATCTAAGAGTGTGGCAACCCAGTAGTCATGATTATTTCGAATTCTGACAATCTGAGGGTTATGTTGCAGGTAGTGCAGCAAGAAGGCACTGATGTGTCTTGCGCATCTAGGAGCCCCAAAATTATTTTCCGGGCTAGATGCAGCTAAAAATTGTTATTAATTTGAAAGCTGGTGGAGCTTAGTATAGATGGCCTAATAGAATCAGTACTGCAAACTGCTACAAAGCCCAAATTATTTTCCAGCCAAGATACAGATAAACATGATTAGTAATTTTAAATCTGGTGGAGTTTAGTATAGATGGCCTAATAGAATCAGTACTGCACACTGCTACAAGGCCCAAATTATTTTCCAGCAAAGATATAGATAAACATGATTAGTAATTTGAATGCTTAAAACGGTTGGTGAGGTGATTTTAACAAATCATCAAGCTTTTACTCTCCCCAGGATGACTCAGCGGTAGAAAAGTCGTTTTGGATCCATGATTTGATCATCTTTATGAACGTGAGTCTGTCTACATTATCAGTGGAGAGCCGCGTGCGCTTATCTGTCAGCACACCACCAGCAGCGCTGAACACACGTTCAGATAGAACGCTGGCAGCGGGGCATGACAAGATCTCCAAGGCGTAAGTGGCGAGCTCCGGCCATTTATCCAGATTGGAAGCCCAAAAAGAGCAAGGGTCCAGTGACACAGTCATGGCTTCAATGTTTACTTGGAGATACTCCTGTACCATCGTCTCTAGGCGTTGACTATGTGTCAGACTTCTTGTCTCCTGTGGCCTTGCAAAGGATGGGCTAAAAAAGTGGTGAAATGATTCCGCAAAATTGATGTTACCAGCAGATACTGTGTTTCTGTTACGTTTTGAGTGCTGAACACTCAACGGTCCCACGGTTGGCAAGTTGGAACTGTGAGATTCACTACGTGCACCACTAGTGTTTTGGGGAAAAGCACATGTAAGATTCTGCAACAGTCACTGCTGATACTCCTGCATGCGTGCATCTCTTTCTAAGGCAGGAATAATTTCTGCAAATTTACTTTTGTACCGGGGATCTAACAGTGTGGCAACCCAGAAGTCAGGATTATTTCTAATTCTCACAATTCGAGGGTCATGTTGCAGGTAGTGCAGCAAGAAGGCACTAATGTGTCTTGCGCATCCAGAAGCACCAAGTCCCTGTAGTGTTGGTGGCGAGGTAACAATCATGCTTCCTTCCTCTGCCCTCTCCCCCCAACCTCGCACAACAGAAATGTGATCAAGGTCTCCCTCATCTGATGAGTCTTCCATCAGTTCGTCCTCCACTGCTTCCTGGGCTCCTGCACCTTCCTCACTAGTTTGGCTGCTACCATGCGCCCTGGTAAAACCATCTCCCCCACCCTCACATGCCTGCCGCCTTGGTGCTGCCGACCGTCTGGACCTTGCAGATGTTAGCCCTTCCGCATACAACTCCTCCTCCTCTACTTCCTCCACCTCCTCTTGTGCCACCACCTGACTCCGAATTCTGTTTAACATGTGCTCCAGCATGTAAATCACCGGAATAGTCATGCTGATAATGGCATCGTCAGCACTAAACATCTTCGTCACCATTTCAAAACTGTGCAGAAGGGTGCATAGGTCCCTGATCTGAGACCACTCCTCCAGCGTGATTTGCCCCACCTCTGGATCTCGTTGGCCCAGGCTATACGTCACAACGTATTGCACCAGGGCTTGTCGGTGCTGCCACAGTCGCTGCAACATGTGCAGAATTGAATTCCACCGGGTAGGCACATCGCATTTTAGCCGGTGAAGTGGCAGGCCCAATGACTTCTGTAGAGATGTAAGTCGCTGAACTGCGGGATGCGAACGGCGGAAGTGAGCACACAGCGACCGTGCCCTCTGCAAAAGGCCATCTAGTCCGGTATAGTGGGCTAAAAATTGCTGGACAACCAGGTTCAACACGTGAGCCATACAAGGCACGTGTGTGACATTGCCCCGGCGAAGGGCCGCACCCAGGTTTGCAGCATTGTCGCACACGGCCTACCCTGGTTTCAGGTCCAGTGGAGACAACTATTCATGAAACTGGTTCTCCAGAGCTGACCACAACTCCTCAGCTGTGTGACTCACATTTCCCAGACATTTCAAAGTAAAAACCGCCTGATGACGTTGAGCCCTGCTGCCAGCATAGTAAGGAGGTGTGCAGGATCCCTTCTGCGCAGTTAGAAAGCTTGTGGCATGACCAGACAGGCTTTGGGTGCAGGTGGAGGACCGAGAGGAGGTTGAGGAAGCAGAAGCAGTGGAGGAACTTTGAGATAAAGAGGATTGACGCACAACTCGTGGGGACGGCAAGACTTGGACAGCAGCCCCTTGTCCTGCTGTCACCAAAGTTACCCAGTGCCCAGTCAGCGACATGTAACGCCCCTGTCCATGCCTACTCGTCCAAGTGTCTGTGGCGAAATGCACCCTGTCACACACAGAGTTTCTCAAAGAAGCGGTGATGTTGTGTGCGACATGCTGGTGGAGCGCAGGCACACCTTTCTTTGAGAAGTAGTGCCGACTGGGCATCTGGTACTGGGGCACTGCGACGGACATAAGGTCTCGAAAATCCTCTGTGTCCACCAGGCGGAAAGGAAGCATTTCTGTAGCCAAGAGCTTGCAGATGGTGAAATTCAACCTCTTAGCTTTGCCATGGCTAGGAGGAAATGGTCTTTTACTTGTCCACATCTGACGGACCGAGGGCTGGCTGTTGTGCTTAGACGGGGTTGAGAAGGGTGTCCCCGGCAAACTGCCGGTCTGTGAGGAAGATGCAGGTGGTGCTATCGATGTCGGACAGCGCTCAACACTAGCTGGTGTTTCCACCTCCAAAGAAAATGATGACCTGCCAATCACGCTGGCTGTTGCGGGTAAAGAGGTGGCAGGTCTGCGTCCCAAAACAGGTGTGACTGCTGTCCCCCCAGTCACAGAGGATGAAGAGGCCGCGGATGCACAAGATGTGGCAGACGGTGGTTGGCCCGGCCGGCTAGGCCGCATTGTAGCACAGTGAGCTACCCACTGCAACTTATACTTCGTATCCAAGTGCCGGTTCATGCATGAAGTACTCAAACTATGTATTTTTTGGCCTCTACTTAGCTTTTGCTGACAAATGTTACAGACAATACGAGTTGGGTCATCTTTATCGATCTGAAAAATGCCCAGGCTATGCAAGGCTTAGCACCCATGCGACCTGAAGAGCCACCACGACTTGTGGTCAGAGGCAGAGTTGTGTTTGAGGATGCAGTTGTTGACTTGCTTCCAGTACTACGTCTCTGTCCAGGAAGGCGCAACCTGACCTCGTCGTCACTAGCATCCTCCTCCACCTCCTCTGCTGACCTCATCTCTTGGCTGACTGTGGGTTGACAGTAAGTGGGATCTCCAACCTCGTCATCATCACACAGTGTGTTATCACACCCGTCGTCCTCAGAGCCAACCTCTTCCTGCCCTGACAAAAGACTAAAGCTGTCGCTCCAATCAGGTATTTGAGTCTCATCATCATCTTCCTCATTGTCTCCACCAACAGGAGTTACAGTTTGGGAATGAGGGTCTACATTATGGTCAGAACCTTCTGCGTCTGGTCCTGGATCCGACTCATAAAGATTCTGGGCATCAGTGCAGATCATTTCCTCGTCTGGAATCACAGAAGCTCTGGAGCCGACCTCTGATTCCCAGGCTATAGTATGAGTAAACAGCTCTGCAGACTCAACCATCTGTTCTACCTCATACTCAGACGGGCAGCTGGAGACTTGGGAGCTGTGAGGAAGCAAGTGCGATTGGGGTGACACCTCTGAGGACTGTAGTATTTGTGATGTTGAAGTTGAGGTGGAGGAGAGCCCACTTAAAGGAGCACTTGATATCTGTTGAAGCACCTGCTGTTTTTGTGCCTCATCTGGAATTTGTAGCGATTGGCGTGGCCGTAAGAAAGGGATCTTATCACATTGTCCGCTAAAAGAAGTAGACATCTTAGTTTGGCTGGAAGATGGTCTTTCTTCTGCAGATGTTACTGTTGCTTTAACACCTACCCCACGGACACAACCTTTTTTTCCCTTCCCAACACGCCTATTCCCCTTTCCACCAGCAGCAGGCCTTTTTCCACTTATTTTGGTGGTTAACTAACTCACAACTCTGGAGTTGTTTGCACAAAAAACAATGGATGGGAACCGAGCAGAGCTGAGTGGCCAAACTGTGGTATTAGCCCAAAAGTATTGGCTTGGTTAGATGCAGATAAAAATTAGATTGAATTTGCAACCTGGTGGAGGTTAGTATAGATGGACTAATAGAACAAGTCCCACACACTGCTACAAGCCGAAATATTTTTTCAGAGCTAGATGCAGAAAAAAATTAGATTGAATTTGCAACCTGGTGGAGGTCAGTATAGATGGACTAATAGAATGATGCTATGCCCAAAAGGTTTACTTCACTAGGTGCAGTAAAAAAAATTGTATTCTATACACAGGTGGTGTAGCTTGCAACACAGATAGGCTTCTCCACTGACTAACACACTCTGCAATAGGCCAAAAAGGATTAGCTTTGTTAGATTTAGCCAAATGCTGTGAAAAAAACTTGCACAGCACTGGCACAGACCTGCCTGGCAAAAAGTGATAGGAACTGATGTAACCTAGCCCTGAAAAGGACTGCAATTACAATTAGTCTTTACTCCCACAACCTATCTATTTAAGAGCACAGACCTGCCTGATAAAAGTCATAGGAAATGATGTAACCTAGTCCTTAAAAGGACTGCAATCACAACTATTCCCTACTCCCAAGCTATCTGTAGATTTGTGCGAAAATTGGCTTGAAATTAACAATGTATAGCACACACAGCAACAGCGGTGCCGTCTAACACGCAGCTGCAGCAGTGAGAAAATGGTGGCGACGGGGAAAATGGCTTGGTCTTAAAGGGCAAGGACATGTGACATACACTGCCAATGACACATGCCCTTGCTTGTGTGAAAAAAAGCACTTCGCTCCGTGTGTGCGCTGCTGATAGGCTGACAGATTGCACCTCCCCACTGCAAATGCGGGAAAGAGAAAAAAAAATGGAGATCTTCATTATTCCTGCAGAGATCCATCCCCTGCCCCTCCCCCCACCCCGCTGTACACTCAAACTGCGTATTAACATTAATTTTCATCATTACTGAGAAAAAATCCAGTTATGATTTTGGTGCACGAACAGTTATCGAACATAACCTCGAACAGCCGAATTTTTTTCAAATCGTTCGTGTTCGCCGAACGGCTCGAACACCGCCCAAAACAGCTCGAATTTGAGATTGGCGAAAAGTTCGAGTCGAACAACGCTCATCTCTAGCAACAAGTGCTAAGCATCTCTGGGAACTCCTTCAAGATTGTTGGAAGACCATTTCCGGTGGCTACTTCTTGAAGCTCATCAAGAGAATGCCAAGAGTGTGCAAAGCAGTCATCAAAGCAAAAGGTGGCTACTTTGAAGAATCTAGAATATAAGACATATTTTCAGTTGTTTCACACTTTTTTGTTAAGTATATAATTCCACATGTGTTAATTCATAGTTTTGATGCCTTCAGTGTGAATGTACAATTTTCATAGTCATGAAAATACAGAAAAATCTTTAAATGAGAAGGTGTGTCCAAACTTTTGGTCTGTACTGTATGTTTTTTTGCATAGTTGAGTTGCTTGGTGTTGTTTCCTTTTTTATAGTGTAGTTTTTGGCTGCTATTCTTCCATGAAGACCACTTCTGGCTATACTTTCCCAAACAATAAAAAAAAACAATAGAAATGTGGACCAAAAAATAGAGTAAAAAATATATACGGTATGTAATCTTTATTAATTAGAGCAATTTTTCTAAAAATTATATTTACAAAGTGCATAATTCCATTGTCTTATAGAAAGTCTACTTTTAGAGATGAGCGGATCTTTTGAAATTCCAATTTTAACCACAAAAATAATCACCTTGTTTATATTGTACAATTATTTGTAGTTTAGATTGTACAATCACTTGTCATCCATGTATATACTTTATGGTCATATAGGTGTTAGGGGTGTGCCTAAGCCTGTCTCTGGGAACGTTCTACTCACTGACATTGTAATTGAGGACAATATTGTCTATTTTAATCCTTCAGATGACTTGATTAATAGTGACTAAGGCATCTAGATGGCTAGATTGGTGGGTCCCACTATTTTATCCGTTCACAAAGCAATCGAGGGGTTGCTGTTGGATTCCCCCTAATAAAGGCTCCTCTGTTTGCCATGTTAGAAATTCTATCAATACTAGGAATGAGTGGATTGATTTGCGGAGGATCGAGTTTGAATTGAATTTCTTGCATTTTATTGGTTTTACTCAAATTTGAACATTTTGAGATTCGAATTATGGTTCACAAAAGAAAGAAAACTCACCAGGCACAAGGTCCTACACTGCTGAAGCATCAGAGAGCGAGCTAATGTTATTTTGTGTTGCCATGTGGGCTTCCTTATAATGTCCTGGAACTATGACACTTAGCGGATTCTTATACCTGGACCATCACAGATCAGAGCTTCCCAGAGGAGCAGTTTGTACAGCAGAGTTGTTTCCCACCTCCACAGTCACTAAGTCTCTCTCTTCTGTAGAGCGTTAGATCTTATGGTCAGTGGAGTCCTCTCTCTCCTGTAGAGTGTAAGCTCTTATGGTCAGCAGAGTCCTCTCCTGTAGAGTGTAAGCTCTTATGGTCAGCGGGGTCCTCTCTCTCTCCTATAGAGTGTAAGCTCTTATGGTCACCAGGGTCCCCTCTCTCTCCTGTAGAGTGTAAGCTCTTATGGTCAGTGGAGTCCTCTCTCTCCTGTAGAGTGTAAGCTCTTATTGTCAGTGAGGTCCTCTCTCTCCTGTAGATTGCAAGCTCTTATGGTCAGTGGGGTCCTCTCTCTCTGATGTAGAGAGTAAGCTCTTATGGTCAATTGAGTCCTCTCTCTCCTGTAGAGTGTAAGCTCTTATGGTCAGTGGAGTCTTCTCTCTCCTGTAGAGTGTAAGCTCTTATGATCAGTGGAGTCCTCTCTCTCCTGTAGAGTGTAAGCTCTTATGGTCAATTGAGTCCTCTCTCTCCTGTAGAGTGTAAGCTCTTATGGTCAGTAGAGTCCTCTCTCTCCTGTAAAGTGTAAGCTCTTATGGTCAGTGGAGTCCTCTCTCTCCTGTAGAGTGTAAGCTCTTATGGTCAGTAGAGTCCTCTCTCTCTTGTAAAGTGTAAGCTCTTATGGTCAGCAGGGTCCTCTCTCTCCTGTAGAGTGTAAGCTCTTATGGTCAGTAGAGTCCTCTCTCTCCTGTAGAGTGTAAGCTCTTATGGTCAGTGGAGTCCTCTCTCTCCTATAGAGTGTAAGCTCTTATGGTCAGTAGAGTCCTCTCTCTCCCGTAAAGTGTAAGCTCTTATGGTCAGCATGGTCCTCTCTCTCCTGTAGAGTGTAAGCTCTTATGGTCAGTAGAGTCCTCTCTCTCCTGTAAAGTGTAAGATCTTATGGTCAGCGGGGTCCTCTCTCTCCGGTAGAGTGTAAGCTCTTATGATCAGTAGAGTCCTCTCTCTCCTGTAGAGTGTAAGCTCTTATGGTCAATTGAGTCCTCTTTCTCCTGTAGAGTGTAAGCTCTTATGGTCAGTAGAGTCCTCTCTCTCCTGCAAAGGGTAAGCTCTTATGGTCAGTGGAGTCCTCTCTCTCCTGTAGAGTGTAAGCTCTTATGGTCAGTGGAGTCCTCTCTCTCCTGTAGAGTGTAAGCTCTTATGGTCAGTAGAGTCCTCTCTCTCCTGTAGAGTGTAAGTTCTTATGGTCAGTAGAGTCCTCTCTCTACTGTAGAGTGTAAGCTCTTATGGTCAGTGGAGTCCTCTCTCTCCTATAGAGTGTAAGCTCTTATGGTCAGTAGAGTCCTCTCTCTCCCGTAAAGTGTAAGCTCTTATGGTCAGCAGGATCCTCTCTCTCCTGTAGAGTGTAAGCTCTTATGGTCGGCGGGGTCCTCTCTCTCCTGTAGAGTGTAAGATCTTATGGTCAGTGGGGTCCTCTCTCTCTCCTGTAGAGTGTAAGCTCTTATGGTCAGTAGAATCCTCTCTCTCCTGTAGAGTGTAAGCTCTTATGGTCAGTAGAATCCTCTCTTTCCTGTAGAGTGTAAGCTCTTATGGTCAGTAGAATCCTCTCTTTCCTGTAGAGTGTAAGCTCTTATGGTCAGTGGAGTCCTCTCTCTCCTGTAGAGTGTAAGCTCTTATGGTCAGCGGGGTCCTCTCTCTCCTGTAGAGTGTAAGATCTTATAGTCAGTAGAGTCCTCTCTCTCCTGTAGAGTGTAAGATCTTATGGTCAGCAGGGTCCTCTCTCTCCTGTAGAGTGTAAGCTCTTATGGTCAGTAGAGTCCTCTCTCTCCTGTAGAGTGTAAGCTCTTATGGTCAGCGGGGTCCTCTCTCTCCTGTAGAGTGTAAGCTCTTATGGTCAGTGGGATTCTCTCTCTCTCCTGTAGAGTGTAAGCTCTTATGTTCAGCGGGGATATCTCTCTCCTGTAGAGTGTAAGCTCTTATGATCAGCAGGGTTCTCTCTCTCCTGTAGAGTGTAAGCTCTTATGGTCAGCGGGGTCCTCTCTCTCCTGTAGAGTGTAAGATCTTATGGTCAGTGGTGTCCTCTCTCTCCTGTAGAGTGTAAGATCTTATGGTCAGCAGGGTCCTCTCTCTCCTGTAGAGTGTAAGCTCTTATGGTCAGCGGGGTCCTCTCTCTCTCCATGTGTATTTTCTGAGCAATTACAAGGTTTCCAGTATTAAGATTTGAGCAAATTTATTTGCTATGAATGAAATTTTTGGGGAAAATTCATCAAAACCAGCGAATCTGAGATTTCAAAAGATCCACTCATCTCTAATCACTACTCCCGTACATTTACTGATGCAATTTGTTGTACCCTGACCTTAAAAAACCCCATAAATTTACACTGGCGTCTGCATAAACACGGCCTGTATTTAGTTAAATGGGTCATACTTGCAATACAGCTCTGTGACATATGCATTTTCCTCTTAAATCTGATCTAGGGACCTTTTCTTTTTTTTTTCCTGAAAGGCAACTGGATTTTCTAGTTTTCCGGGAACAGCTTTTCTTTCATAGTAATCATGTATTAAGGAAAAAAAAACACTAATGCAATGAGGAAACCATATCCTGACAATTGTATTTCTACTTTCATCTAGTGTAATCCCTGACATTTCTATAATAGGCCTAGACTTAAATCTGTCCTCCGCAGGGTTCAGTGACATTTAAATAGGGGCTCCTAATTTTATGTCTGCATTTTGTTTTTGCTGATTCTTTTCCCACAAATGGGCATTCCTTGTGTTTTTATAGAGCCGCCCTTCTTAATCAACTCCTCCTGACTTCTTTAGGGTCTTAGGAATTCCTGTTAATGCTTGGTTGCTACACACTCCTGCTGCCTTCAGGAGAATATGGACATTTAGATTGTCAGCAGAAGACCTGATGATGGTGGAATACTGGAGTAGAAAAACCTCGGAGAAACCTTTAGAAACATTCACAAGTGTCTTGTTGCAGATATCTCGCTCGGAGAACAGGTTCACATGTGTACTTAAGAAAAACAACATGCGATCAGTGCAAGTAAGGAATGCCAGACTGTTATATATGCATCAGACTGAATACAAGCAAAATCAGCCGTACCACCCACACGGCCACTGTCTGCTGTAAGGCTCGGGGTCATAGGGGAGACGTATGAAATGCTGCTTCTTGGGGAGAGTCAACCACTAGCTCCTACAGTTTATTGTGACACACAGCTGTGCTTGGAATCACAGATCCTAGAAGAGTGCATTGATGGATTCCTCCACAAGAGGCCCCCATAAACATTCACACATCTCCACCTTCCACCTCAGACCAGCAGAGGGAGCCCATTAGGGAGATAAATAGGGAAGGTGGAGCCAGGCAGTTCAGTTCCTGCAGAGTGAGACACAGAAACAGGTCAGTCTGCAGTGGAGCTCAGTGATTCAGCAGTTCCTCCGGAGAGTTCAGCAAGTACAGGTCTGAATGCAGAGTTGAGCTCAGTTGAGTTGTAGCTCAGAATAGTGAGCTTTAGGTGTGCCGGCGCCATAAGATCGGTGAAGCGCGGCAAGCTGCCTTAGTGTGTATAGCCTAGTGAGGGCCCGAGTAGGCCGAAGGCGAGTGGAGAAGTTAATACAAAGGGGGCAGAGGAGCTTAACTGGCTCACCATGAAGCAGTTACCGGACACCGGGTCCGAGCTTACCGGGATCTCTATGACCCAGTAAGGCATAACCGGAATCCCTGGAGAACTACAGGTCCCAGGATCGCTAAAGTGCTGATACGTAACAGAGCTGGGAAACACATAGGCCCCGCAAGCCGAGGAGCGTGTATTCCAAGAAAAAGCCCTACCACAAGGTCAGCCAGCGCAGGACAGAGACAAAGTTAGGCCTAGCTCCAGGCAGGTCAGAAACTTACTACGCAGAGGCAAGAAACAGGAGGCCCTACACCCGCTCATTGGGGAGGATCCTGATATGCACCCTTCACCCTACAGTGCTCCGGGACGTGCCTGAATTTCCAGCAGTAAAAGGTACTGAAATGACTATCGTGTCTGTCCCTGTTCTTGCTCTGACCCGGCTGGGTCTCGCCTGCCCTTCATTCCCCTTTCCGTACGCTGCCCTGAGGCCTAGCTCCACCTGTGGGGAGCGATACCATCTAAGCTGCCTTATCACCGGCCTCAGTGGACTGCCGCAGCGCTGGTGAATCTCACCAGAAACCGCAGGTGGCGTCACAAACTTTAATAAAACTAATAAACCAATCCCTTTTTAAAAGCTGACCCCAGAGTACGGGCCCGGGAGCCGACCACCGCGACATCCCCAAGGTCAGGCAAAAGGCCCGGGTACCGAGTCGTCCCCATCACCCTGGGCGAGTCATCTTTCTTGGCGTCACAAACAGGATCACGTGCCCGCTGCAACGACGGAGTGTTATGCCCGTTGCCACCGGGTACTGTGCGCCTTTATTGAAGTGAACTGTATATTTGACTGTGGTGAAGATTGCCGCCATTGTTGGGCCGCCGAGCAAGAAGAAGGGCGTAACCGCGGGAAACTGAGGGGCGTACATGCAAAAGAGCGTGAAGCCCCGGACACGCCCCACGCTTCGACATCAAACCAGGTCCTGGAAGGAGCAGCGGTGAGCGCTCTGACGTAGGACGCAAGCGACGCAAGCTCCTGAAGAAGACTGTCACCTGCGGAGCTACGGCCTACCGGAAGGCCACGGTTAGCTAGGGGGGCGCCAGAATGTCCGTGGAACAGCACGACACCTGACAATGAACTCGCACCCGATGCCGCGCAGGCCGAGGCGGCCGCTCCACCAGCAGCGCCTGTAACCCCTGTCATTCCCATAACTCTACCGTACATTCCTGGAGCAAAGTGGTTCCCCCAGTACAATGGCAAACCAGATACCCTGTCTGGATTCAAACGGAAGATATGCGGTATACTGGACATCTACTCTATGACAGGCAAGCAAAGAGCCGCTGTTCTATTAGGACAACTGACCGGTGCTGCGGAACGGGAAGTGGAAACATGGTCGGCCGCAGACCAGGAGTCAGTGTCCGCAATATTTCAAAAGCTACAGACTGTTTTTGAGGATCATACTGAGGCGGACCTCAGGATGAGGTTCTGCAACTGTTCACAACAGCCGGAGGACAATGTTCGGGACTACGCCGGGCGTTTACAAGGGGCCATGCGGGCTCTGAAACAGGTTAGTCCGACCAGCATCGAAAATGAGAACAAAATGCTGAAGGAACAGTTTGTCCGGGCACTGAAGTCTCCTGAGGAGAGCAGGACTGTGCGTTGGTGGTCCCTGGATCATCCAGATGCCACCTTTGACAATCTTAAGGACATGGCTATAAAAGGACTGCAGCCTCTGGAAACAAATGCCATCCAATGTTACCAGGGTGGAGCCACCCCAGTGCCTGCAACACCCACCTTTTCCCCGGTGGCTGCTGAAGCCAAAGTTCCAGCAACGTCCCCTAGAGAACTGGACAGTCTGCGCTCTGAGGTGCGTCAGTTGAGCAAAACCCTGACCACTGTGCTGAGTGCTCAGCAGCTGCGGACGGAGCCCGAGGAAGGAGGGAAGATCCTGTTAGCCGATGGCCCTGAGGATGTCCCCTGGATGCGAAGGAGGAGGAGGCCAACACCACCCTCTGCGAGGACCAGTGACCAGCGCCGTCCACAGAAGGACCCTACCTGCTACCGCTGTCATAAGATCGGACACACCGCCCAGAATTGTCCTTTAAACGAGAAAACCCTGGGGCCGAGGGCCAACACCCAGGAGTAAATTCCCCAAGCCCATCAGACTGGTACAACAGGTTCGTCGGAGGAAGACCTTTCCTGTCCATTGTGTTGGACGGGATCCCGACCCACGCTGTGCTGGACACAGGATCTCAGGTAACCATCATGCCTGACGTCCTCTACAAGAGGTTCTGGTCCATGGACGACTTACGTCCGTCAGCTCCAAATCTTTCTGTTTATGCCTCAAAGGACTCCCCCTTAACCTAATCGGGGTTAAGAATGTGACTGTAAAGGTGGGGAGAGTAGAGCTGAAGGACCAGGGGCTAATTGTAGTAGAGACTAATCCTGATGGCACCAATCCGTATATGGTACTAGGCACTAACATTGTTGGTAACTGTTTGGGAGAAGTTGTGTTCTTGCTCCAACAGATAGCTGACACTGCCAAACCAGGACAGAGGAGGGCGCTGCAGAAGGAGATCCGAGTCCTGATGTACCAACAGCAAGTAAGGTTAACAGAAGGTGAAATCGGTAATGTGCGGGTAACGGACCCCATACCCATTGTCATCCCCCCAATGAGCGAAATGCTCATCTGGTGTAGAGCTGCTATAGGTCTTAGAGGACAGAGCTACCAGGCGGTAGTAGAACCCCTTTGCTCCGAGCATAGACCCACGCTCTTAACCGGCAGAGGAGTGGTAGATGTGCGCAATGGGAGAGTGCCCGTTTGTCTTCTCAACATTGGGGAAGATGAGGTCAGATTGCCACGTTATGCCACTGTTGCCAAATTACATGCTGTAAATAACAATTGTATTCACAAGGTGGAGTCCTTAACCTCACCAGATGAGGTGGAGGATAAAGACCCTGCGACCCAGGTGGAGGATTGGTGTCAACAGCTCCATGTTGGGACAGACACCACTCCTGCCCATCAAAAACAGGGTGTGCACCGGGTGGTTCAAGAATACTCGCAGGTGTTCAGTAAACATCTACTTGACTTCGGGAGGATTAAGGGGGTTCAACATCATATCCCCACAGGCGACCATCCCCCAATCAAAGAACGTTACAGGCCTATACCACCAGCTCACTACCAGAAGGCTAAGGAGATGCTGCACGACATGAGAAAGGCGGGGGTAATAAGGGATAGTTGTAGTCCCTGGGCAGCTCCCCCAGTGCTAGTTAGGAAAAAGGACGGGAGCATGAGAATGTGTGTAGATTACCGACAAGTAAATCGCATTACACATAAAGATGCATACCCTTTACCACGCATAGAGGAGTCCCTAGCTGCCTTAAAGTCTGCAAATTACTTTTCCACCCTTGACCTCACTAGTGGGTACTGGCAAGTAGCTGTGGCTGAGGAGGATCGGGAGAAGACGGCCTTTACAACCCCGATGGGACTCTGCGAGTTCAACAGTATGCCGTTTGGACTCTGCAATGCCCCCGGAACATTCCAGAGATTGATGGAGTGCTGCCTGGGACACCGCAACTTCGAGACTGTGTTACTTTACCTGGATGATGTGATAGTGTACTCTAAGACGCACGAGGACCACTTGAAGCACCTGGCAGAGGAATTTGAGTCACTGTCCCGGTACGGGATGAAGTTGAAGCCCTCAAAGTGCCACCTGCTCAAGAGAAAGGTACAGTACCTGGGGCACATTGTCAGTCCAGAAGGGGTAGCACCAGACCCGGAGAAGCTCACTGCCATCCAGAAGTGGCCGGAGCCTAAGAACCTCAAGGAGGTGCGTCAGTTCCTGGGACTAGTAGGATACTACCGGAGGTTTGTAAAAGACTATGCTAAGAAAGCAGCTCCTCTGCAAGACCTCTTGGTAGGACAGTCCCCCAAAGGCAGAAACCCCCCATTCCACTGGGGTAAGGAGCAAGACGAGTCATTTCAGGAGATGAAGGAGATCCTGACGGGCGATGAGATCCTAGCTTACTCTGACTACAGCCAACCGTTCCTGCTGTATACTGATGCCAGCAACGAAGGGCTGGGAGCTGTCCTAAGTCAGAAGCCGAATGGCCAGGAGAAGGTAATCGCATACGCAAGCAGGAAGCTCCGCCCGACCGAGAGGAACCCAGAGAACTATAGCAGCTTCAAGTTGGAGTTCCTGGCCTTGGTCTGGGCCATCACTGAAAGGTTTAAGCACTACCTGGCCTCCAGCAAGTTCACTGCCTACACTGACAATAACCCCTTGATCCATCTTGAAACAGCTAAGCTAGGAGCACTGGAACAACGATGGATGGCTCGGCTGTCAAACTACCAATTTACAATTAAATATTGGGCGGGCCGTAAGAACGCCAACGCCGATGCCCTGTCCAGGATGCCTCACCAGTCAGACACAAAAGAAGAAGTGGATGACCTGGAAGAGATTGAGCTACCTGCCTTTCACCGGAATGGGATGATCCACGAGCAACGAGCCTCCAGGAAGCAGCGTGGAAAGACATTAAATCCCCTGCCTCACCACAGCTGGAAAGAGGCCCAGGACAGTGACCCGGTTGTCAGCCGCATCAAGGAGCTGATAACCCAAGAAGGTTCCTCCCTGGAAAAAGAAGCGTCTCTGCAAGCAAAGCAGCTGTGGAACGAGAGAAGCCGGCTGTTTATCTACCGTGAGAAGCTGTGCCGGACGTACGTCAATCCAAAAACCCATGAGATGGTATGGCAGATAGTGGTCCCCAAGATGGACATCCAAATGGTGTTGGAGGCCTACCACGATCAGGCGGGGCACTTTGGCTGGAAAAAGCTAGAGACCCTGCTGAAGTGTCGATTCTACTGGGTAGGAATGCGTAGTTCCATTGAGCGGTGGTGCCGAGACTGTGGACCCTGTAGCCTCAGAAGAAAAGACTACAGCAGCCAGAAGGCACCCCTGCAACCCATCAAGATGACTCGACCCCTGGAGATCGTGGCCCTGTACCATGTCAAGCTGTCCCCCAGCAGGTCAGGGTACTCTTATGCTCTGACCATGGTGGATCACTACTCACGTTTCCTGGTGGTCGCCCCCGTCAAAGACCTGACGGCAGAGACAGCAGCAAAGACGTTCCAAGCGTATTTCTGTAGACCCCATGGTTATCCTGAGCAGGTGCAGACAGACCAAGGCCCGGCCTTTGAGGCTGAGTTGTTCAAGGAGTTCTGCCATCTATACGGGTGTAAGAAGATAAGAACTACACCGTATCACCCACAAACTAATGGTCTCTGCGAAAAGATGAACAACATCATCATCGACCTGCTAAAGACCATACCACTTGAGGAGAGAAATCAGTGGCCAGACCTACTACCTGACCTAGTGGATCTGTACAATCATATACCAGTAAGTTCCACCAACTGCACTCCGGCATATCTCATGCAGGCAAGGCCAGGAAAGCTGCCCATGGATCTGGAGCTTGGTGTTGTTGAGCTTGAAGCTGATATGACCACTGAGGACTGGGACACGACCAGACAAGAGCAGTACAGAAGAGTACAAGCCTGTGTCGAGGACAGTCTCACTCGGGTGAGAGAAAACCAGGAGGCACACTACAACAAAAACGCGCCAGCAGAACCCTTCACACCTGGTGAAGTAGTACTGAAAAGGAAAAGGAAAAGACGAAACCACAAACTTGACGACCAGTGGGAAAAAGAACCCTACACTGTGTTGAATTCAAGATTTGATAATAAGAAGACCTGCATAATTAGTAGAGATGGAGGAAGAACGTCCGTGACAGTATCCAGGGATCATCTAAAGTTATGTCCAAATCTACTGAAACCTCAAGAAGAAGTGCCTCTCGTTATCCCGGAGGAGCCTAAAGAAGCAGTGATACACACTGACTTAGGAGATTTCCCGGCAGATTGGCCCCAACTAGGAGGAGCAGTAATAATCCCCGTATTCCAATTCTACGAACAGCCAAAAGACCTTCCACAGCAAGTTGAACCTGTAAGTGCTGCAGAAGAGCCTAGTGCCGCAGAAGAGCCAGCTCAAGAAGAATCCCTGGATGAAGGATCCCCGGCAGGAGAAGAGCAGGAAGGCCCAGCCAATGGTAGATGTAACGGGTCTGGGAGGCGGAACCTCTGAGCTACTATACAAGGGGGCGGTCCTTGTAAGGGAGCGGGTGGCGACCAGGGTAGACAGGCAGGCAGTCACAGCAGGTGACTGGGACAGTCTCTGAATGAACGGACAGGAGGTCACGGCAAGTGACCGGGGCAGTCTCTGGATGAACGGGCAGGAGGTCACGGCAAGTGACCGGGGCAGTCTCTGGATGAACGGGCAGGAGGTCACGGCAAGTGACCGGGGCAGTCTCTGGATGAACGGGCAGGAGGTCACGGCAAGTGACCGGGGCAGTCTCTGGATAATCGGGTGGTCACAGCATGTGACGGCGGAGCCTCCAGGAAGTCCAACAGACAGGTAGCAGATGAGCGCTCCCAGGTGAGCGGGCAAGAGTCTCTGGAATAGCAGATGGTCACAGCACGTGACGGCGGAGCCTCCAGGTAGGCAAGCAGGCAGGTAGCGGAGGAGCGCTCCCAGGTGAGCGGGCAGGAGTCTCTGGAATAGCAGGTGGTCACAGCACGTGACGGCGGAGCCTCCAGGAAGGCTAGCAGGCAGGTAGCAGATGTGCGCTCCCAGGTGAGCGGGCAGGAGTCTCTGGAATAGCAGGTGGTCACAGCACGTGACGGCAGAGCCTCCAGGAAGGCTAGCAGGCAGGTAGCAGATGTGCGCTCCCAGGTGAGCGGCCAAGCTGGTCCATAGACAGACTGACAGGAGTAGGAAGGCAGACCGTCGGACCTCAGGCTAGCAAGCAGGTAGCAGGAATATCAGGCAGGAAACAGACAGCAAACTGGCAGGACTCTGGCAGGAATCAGGCAGGTAACTGGCAACGGGACCTGAGGGCTGAAGCAGAGTAGTGAACAGTGCAACAACATTGCTCGGGCACCTCCATTTTGGAGGAGGTGCCTTATATATGGTGAAGTCCTCCGGCCATTGGCCGGGGACTCCTTAGGACGGTGTGCGTGGCCCCTTTAAGAGGGAGGGAGCGCGCGCGCGCCCTAAGCACAGTGGCCGGGAAGGAGCGCGCGCTGCCAGCAGAGCGGGAGGAGGACGCCGGGCTCGGAGCAGAGAGGTGAGGGGAACAGCGTCCCTGCCTAGCAGAGGGCAGGGACGCCGACGCTACAGTACCCCCCCCCCCCTTTAGGCCCCCCCTTTTTTAGGCCAGACAGAAATTTAGCAAGGATGAGAGGGGCATGGATGTTCTCCCGGGGCTCCCACGTTCTCTCTTCAGGACCAAACCCCTTCCAATCTACTAGAAAAAAGGTCTTCCCTCTTACCCTTTTGGTGGCCAGAATGTTCTCTACCTCAAATTCGTTTTCAGCGGAAACCGGAGCAAGAGGCGTACCTGTAGACTTGGAAAAAGAGTTAAGTACCACAGGTTTGAGGAGAGATACATGGAAGGAGTTAGGGATCCGCAAGTTGGCCGGGAGTTTCAATTTATAGGCCACCGGGTTGATCTGACTGATGACTTCCAGAGGACCGATGAACCGAGGCCCTAACTTATAGGAAGGAATCTTGAGCCGGACATACTTGGACGAGAGCCAGACCTTATCCCCTGGACGGAATTGAGGAGGATCCAGACGTTTTTTGTCAGCATGTCTTTTCATACGCTCGGATGACAGAAGGAGTGCGGACCGGGTACTCTCCCATGTGGAGGAAAATTTGTTAACAAGAGATTCCGCAGCCGGATTGTCCACCGAGGTGGAGACGGGAAACGGGATCCGAGGATGCTGACCGAAGACTACAAAAAACGGGGATTTGGAGGAAGATTCGCTCTCGTGATTGTTGTACGAGAATTCGGCCCATGGCAGGAGATCCACCCAGTCAGAATGGTGGGCATTAACGAAGTGCCGGAGGTAACTGGTCAGGATCTGATTGATCCGCTCCACTTGACCATTAGACTGTGGGTGGTAAGCGGAGGAGAAGTCCAGGGTGACGTCTAGCAATTTACAAGTGGCTCTCCAGAAACGAGAAGTGAACTGTACCCCACGATCCGACACGATGTGACGGGGCAGGCCATGAAGACGGAAGATGTGGCGGATAAAGTCTTTAGCCAGCTCGGGTGCAGACGGGAGGCCTGGCAGGGGAATGAAGTGAGCCATCTTGGAAAAGCGGTCAGCGACCACCCAAATGACCGTACAACCGGCAGAGACGGGAAGATCAGTTATGAAGTCCATCGCTATATGCTGCCAGGGGGCAGCAGGTACTGGCAGAGGAAGAAGGCGACCGGCTGGCAGGTGTCTCGGAACTTTGTTGCGGGCACAGGACACACAGGCAGAAACAAAGTCTATTACATCCTTGCGCAGGTTAGGCCACCAGTAGTGCCGGGAAATAAGCTGGAGGGTCTTTTTCTGACCGGCGTGGCCAGCTAGTTTAGACGAATGACCCCAGTGTAGGATCTTCTCCCGATCAGGTACCGATACGAATGTCTTACCGGGAGGGAGACGATTTAGACTCACGGGAGCCACCTGCATTACTCTGGCGGGATCGATGATATGTTTAGGTTCTTCCTCGAGATCAGATACCAGAAAGGATCGGGACAAGGCGTCAGCTTTGATGTTCTTGTCAGCCGGGCGAAAATGTAGAACGAAATCAAAGCGAGCAAAAAACAAGGACCACCGGGCTTGGCGCGGATTAAGTCTCTGGGCATGCTGGAGATAAGCCAAGTTCTTGTGGTCAGTGTAAATTATTACCGGATGAAGAGCCCCCTCGAGTAGGTAACGCCACTCCTCCAATGCCAGCTTGATGGCCAATAACTCTCGGTCTCCTATGGAATAATTGCGCTCAGAAGAGGAGAAGAGTTTGGAGAAGAAGCCGCAAGTTACCATCCTCCCGGAAGAAGATTTTTGAGTAAGTACAGCTCCGGCTCCAGAGGAGGAGGCGTCAACCTCCAGAAAGAACTGCTTGTTGCCGTCCGGACGATGCAGCACCGGGGCGGAAGAGAAGGCCTGTTTTAAGGAAAGAAAGGCCTCCTCTGCTTCGGGCGGCCATTCTTTGGGATTAGTACCCTTACGGGTGAACGCGGAAATTGGGGCAGTCCGGGAAGAGAAGTGCGGTATGAAGAGGCGGTAGTAGTTGGCGAAGCCCAGGAACCGCTGAATGGCCTTCAACCCCTCCGGTCGGGGCCATTTCTCGATGGCAGACAGTTTCTCTGGATCCATTCGTAGGCCGGTCTGAGAAATAATGTAGCCCAAAAACGATAGCGAGGTCTGCTCAAAGAGGCACTTCTCATATTTAGCGAAGAGGTGGTTCTGCCTGAGCCTGAGCAGGACCTGACGAACGTCCCTCCGGTGAGTCTGGAGATCCGGAGAGAAGACCAAGATGTCGTCCAGGTAAACCACAACGCAGGAGTAGAGTAGGTCCCGGAAGATGTCATTGACCAACTCTTGAAAGACGGCAGGAGCGTTACAGAGACCAAAGGGCATTACCAGATATTCATAGTGGCCGTCCCGGGTGTTGAATGCAGTCTTCCATTCATCCCCTTGACGGATACGGACCAGGTTGTACGCCCCACGGAGGTCCAGTTTGGTGAAGACTCTAGCCCCCCTCAGGCGATCAAATAATTCTGGAATGAGCGGAAGGGGGTACTTATTCTTCACCGTGATCTGGTTAAGGCCTCTATAGTCTATACAGGGACGGAGAGAGCCGTCCTTCTTTTTACGAAGAAGAAGCCTGCTCCCGCCGGGGAGGTAGATTTCCGGATGAATCCCCTGGCCAAATTCTCCTCAATATATTCGGACATCGACCGGGTCTCAGCAGCGGACAATGGGTAAATACGCCCACGGGGAGGAGTAGTACCGGGTAACAGGTCGATAGGACAGTCGTATGGTCTATGAGGGGGTAATGTCTCTGCCTCCTTTTTATTAAAGACATCAGCAAATGACCAATAGGGAATCGGAAGTCCAGGTAGATTAGTTGGGGTAGGAGAAGGACGGATGGGATGAACAGGAACCAAACAAGTCTTATGACAGTCCTGTCCCCAGCGAAAGGACTTCTCCGGTCTGCCAGTCAAGCACGGGTGCATGTCTCTGGAGCCAAGGTAGACCTAGTAAGAGGGCGTGAGAGAGTCCAGGCAGAACATGAAAAGAGATGCTCTCAGAATGCAGCATTCCCACCTGCAGAGTTACGGATTCGGTGATGAGTTGGATGGGACGTGGTAAGAGGCCCCCATCCACAGCAGCGACAGATAATGGTACAGCCAGAGGTTTGGTGGGAATGTGGTATTTTTCTACCAGGGACTGTGAGATAAGATTCCCGGCCGCTCAAGAGTCAAGTTGGGCTAGTTCGAAATAACGATTCTCCCCGCAGATAATAGAGACTGACAGTAGCAGAGATGGAGAGGATTTATTCTTGTCTAGGTTAACCTCTCTGAGCGAACCTAGACACAGGCGTTTCCCGACCTCTCCGGGCAGGTACGGATCCGGTGCTCCTTACTGCCACAGTAGAAGCAGCTCCCTTCGGCACGGCGTAAGTCCTGACGGGTTTTGACCATCTTGGTCTGGTCGACCTGCATAGGCTCAGGAGAGTGTACCTGGGGAGAGACGGATTTCTGAAAAGTAGGAGCAAGACGTGGAAACCTCCTCTCACGGGTGACCTCTTTGGCACGCTCCTGGAACCATAGGTCAATCCGGGTGGCAAGAGTTATTAGGTCATCGAGAGTGGTAGGAATGTCCCGACCGGCAAGTTCATCTTTAATACGGCCGGACAGACCCTCCCAGAAGACGGATACCAGAGCGTCGTTATCCCAGGCCAGCTCCGAGGCAAGGGTACGGAACCGTATGGCATATTGGCCCACGGTGAGACTTCCCTGACGGAGGCGTAGCAGAGATGATGCGGATGAGGTCTTCCGTCCGGGTTCGTCGAAGACTTTCCGGAAAGCCATGAGAAAGGCAGGCAAGTCGGACACCAGGGGGTCTCCTCTCTCCCATAGAGGATTTAGCCAGGCCAGGGCCTCCCCGGTGAGATGGGACATGATGAAGGCAATTTTGGCCCGGTCGGAGTTAAACTGGTGGGACAGGAGTTCAAAGTGCAGGGTGCACTGATTTATGAAGCCCCGAGCCTGGGCGGAGTCGCCTCCGAAGCGAGGAGGTGCAGAAAGCCGGGGTCCGGGGTAGGATACCATGGTATTGGTGGGCAGCGGAGCTGCCAGGTTGCGAGTCATGGCACTGGCGGTGGTTGCTGGTGGAGCAGTCAGAGTGTCCAGGCGAGAATTGACATTCCGCAGGTGACCCAGGATGGACTCCTGTTGGGACCTCTGACGGGACAGTTCATGACAGAGGTCCGAGAGCGAGGGAGCTTGGGTGCCACCGGGTTCCATGGCCCGAGCAAACTGTAACGGGTCTGGGAGGCGGAACCTCTGAGCTACTATACAAGGGGGCGGGTGGCGACCAGGGTAGACGGGCAGGCAGTCACAGCAGGTGACTGGGACAGTCTCTGAATGAACGGACAGGAGGTCACGGCAAGTGACCGGGGCAGTCTCTGGATGAACGGGCAGGAGGTCACGGCAAGTGACCGGGGCAGTCTCTGGATGAACGGGCAGGAGGTCACGGCAAGTGACCGGGGCAGTCTCTGGATGAACGGGCAGGAGGTCACGGCAAGTGACCGGGGCAGTCTCTGGATAATCGGGTGGTCACAGCATGTGACGGCGGAGCCTCCAGGAAGTCCAACAGACAGGTAGCAGATGAGCGCTCCCAGGTGAGCGGACAAGAGTCTCTGGAATAGCAGGTGGTCACAGCACGTGACGGCGGAGCCTCCAGGTAGGCAAGCAGGCAGGTAGCGGAGGAGCGCTCCCAGGTGAGCGGGCAGGAGTCTCTGGAATAGCAGGTGGTCACAGCACGTGACGGCGGAGCCTCCAGGAAGGCTAGCAGGCAGGTAGCAGATGTGCGCTCCCAGTTGAGCGGGCAGGAGTCTCTGGAATAGCAGGTGGTCACAGCACGTGAAGGCAGAGCCACCAGGAAGGCTAGCAGGCAGGTAGCAGATGTGCGCTCCCAGGTGAGCGGCCAAGCTGGTCCATAGACAGACTGACAGGAGTAGGAAGGCAGACCGTCGGACCTCAGGCTAGCAAGCAGGTAGCAGGAATATCAGGCAGGAAACAGACAGCAAACTGGCAGGACTCTGGCAGGAATCAGGCAGGTAACTGGCAGCGGGACCTGAGGGCTGAAGCAGAGTAGTGAACAGTGCAACAACATTGCTCGGGCACCTCCATTTTGGAGGAGGTGCCTTATATATGGTGAAGTCCTCCGGCCATTGGCCGGGGACTCCTTAGGACGGCGCGCGCGGCCCCTTTAAGAGGGAGGGAGCGCGCGCGCACGCGCCCTAAGCACAGTGGCCGGGAAGGAGCGCGCGCTGCCAGCAGAGCGGGAGGAGGACGCCGGGCTCGGAGCAGAGAGGTGAGGGGAACAGCGTCCCTGCCTAGCAGAGGGCAGGGACGCCGACGCTACAGTAGACTTGCCAGTTCCAGAGAGAGGTTAAGGCAGTTTTACAACTTAGTCACACGTAGAACCGGTAGGGTAACTGATAGTACAGACATTGATACCTCACAGACCACCGCACTACGCAGATCAACACATAGCACGCGAGGTAAACCTCCTGTCAGATACACTGAGTAAGATAGCTAAACTTTGACAAATGTAGATAGTTACCCCTGGGGTATTGTGTATAATTGTACTGAATTATTGTGTATTTTCATGCATATGTATATTACTTTGTGCTTTATTATTGAACAGTTCAAGTGACATGGACACTTTACTTTATTAATTCCTTTATTGTTTGCATAAAGAACTTCATGGCTGAGGACTGTGTGCAGCCCAAAAACTACTTTTTGTATATAATTGCTCTCCCTGGAGTGCCCCTTTTAGGTGACCTCAGAAGGAAAACCTGTCGGGAGTGGCTCTATTGGAGGTCCAACTTGGGATCTTCATGCCCTGCAGCCACCCCAGGGCCTACGTTGAGGGTTCGGCACAGGTCCCTCAAAACCACCACTCTACCCTGTGAGATGGACATCCTGTCTGGGAATCTCACCATAAGAGACTTGAATTCTGAGGACACTTTGTACCTGTTTATGTTTTTGTTACGTAACGTTTAAGCTTGGTGCCTCCCATAAAGGGAAGATTGTTAATGTTTCTTATTGTTGTTTTAAAATGTACTTCAGCCCGGGAGTGCTGAGCTTTGCTAGGGGGGGAATATGACGCCCAGCTGCGCTTGGTATCACAGATCCTAGAAGAGTGCATTGATGGATTCCTCCACAAGAGGCCCCCATAAACATTCACACATCTCCACCTTCCACTTCAGACCAGCAGAGGGAGCCCATTAGGGAGATAAATAGGGAAGGTGGAGCCAGGCAGTTCAGTTCCTGCAGAGTGAGACACAGAAACAGGTCAGTCTGCAGTGGAGCTCAGTGATTCAGCAGTTCCTCTGGAGAGTTCAGCAAGTACAGGTCTGAATGCAGAGTTGAGCTCAGTTGAGTTGTAGCTCAGAATAGTGAGCTTTAGGTGTGACGGCGCCATAAGATCGGTGAAGCGTGGCAAGCTGCCGTTAGTGTGTATAGCCTAGTGAGGGCCCGAGTAGGCCGAAGGCGAGTGGAGAAGTTAGTACAAAGGGGGCAGAGGAGTTTAACTGGCTCACCCCGAAGAAGTTACCGGACACCGGGTCCGAGCTTACCGGGATCTCTATGACCCAGTAAGGCATAACCGGAATCCCTGGAGAACTACAGGTCCCAGGATTGCTAAAGTGCTGATACGTAACAGAGCCGGGAAACACATAGGCCCCGCAAGCCGAGGAGCGTGTATTCCAAGAAAAGGCCCTACCACAAGGTCAGCCAGCGCAGGACAGAGACAAAGTTAGGCCCAGCTCCAGGCAGGTCAGAAACTTACTTCGCAGAGGCAAGAAACAGGAGGCCCTACACCCGCTCATTGGGGAGGATCCTGATATGCACCCTTCACCCTACAGTGCTCCGGGACGTGCCTGAATTTCCACCAGTAAAAGGTACTGAAGTGACTACCATGTCCGTCCCCGTTCTTGCTCTGATCCGGCAGGGTCTCGCTTGCCCTGCATCCCCCTTTCCGTACGCTGCTCTGAGGCCTAGCTCCACCTGTGGGGAGCTATACCATCTAAGCTGCCTTATCACCGGCCTCAGTGGACTGCCGCAGCGCTGGTGAATCTCACCAGAAACCACAGGTGGCGTCAAGAACTTTAATAAAACTAATAAACAAACCAATCCCTTTTTAAAAGCTGACCCCAGAGTACGGGCCCGGGAGCCGACCACCGCGACATCCCCAAGGTCAGGCAAAAGGCCCGGGTACCGAGTCGTCCCCATCACCCTGGGCGAGTCATCTTCATCCCTCTTGGAAACACTTTGTAACAGATAGCATGATCTAATACACATAGAACATAAAATCTTTGGTGCCAATCCTCATATGTAGAGTAAGAAGGATTTAGCTATTGAGGTTGCAGAGGCAGCAGTTGTACTCAGGCCCTAATGTTTAAGGTGGCCAGAAAACCCATCTACCACATAAGAAAACACCAGCATTATAAAAAGCACTTGGTAGATGAAGGCCGTCTTTCAGATTTTGCATTGGGACCAAGGAACCCCATGTTACTCAACTATAGAGTATTGTAAGATCTGGACTTCAAGTAAATCCTGATTAGGATGGGTGACAAAGTAGTGCAACAAGCAAGACATTTCGGTCACATAAGACCTTCATCAGTGTACTGTGGAGAGAGGAGTCAGGACCACGATTCGCGGATGTGAACTTTTCAGTAAGCACCTTTGGAGACAGATTTTCTTTTATTAAAGTATATACTGCGACAAAGAAATAAACACTGGAGAAAGTGAGTATAAGGCATATAAAGACTTTATTAGTTAAAACATAAATTCACAGTGACAAAATTCATTACAAAAAATGTGCAAATTGCGGAGCAAGCACCCCTCAGCTGAAGAAATTCCATAGTGCATGGCGGATTTGGTGCTTTTTTATTGGCCCAAGAAAGGTTTATAAAATAAAGTCAACAAAGTATATTACCCAAAAATAGTAGCAATATATTTATTACTGGTCACCCTGCAAAAGAAACAAACTCACATACAACTATGTCAATAAAAAAAGTAAAAAGTTACTTCTCTCGAAAAGCGGTGACACAAAAAAATGACTTTATGGTGCAAAAATACTAAAACATAAAAAAGTATGTATAGTATATTTGCTTTTCCAATATTTATAACGACCGCGTTAAATTTACCACGTAACAAACAGAAAAAAAAACACAAACTAATAGCGGAATTTGTATTTTTTTGCATTTGCTCCCATAAAAAAAAACCTAGTACTTAGAACTATAATTTGATATATATGACATATGTACACATATATGTAACATTCCTTCATTCCTCTGTTTCAGGGAAAGAATTACCAGACTGCCGGAGCCGCACGCTGAGATGGTAACTGTGAAATAAGTCCATTGGTATGTTCAATGGGCCAGGCAGGAGTTAGGAAAGCTTTGAACAACACACAAGAAAAGGCTGTCCCGTTTCTAAAACCACTTATGGTTACAGGGAGGGATCCCCTGCTTGATACTTCCCAGCTCACTGCTCCACGACCTTGGCCGGCAGCATATTTATACACTTAGCTTCACCGCCATGTTCCTGCCGCCCACAATTTCCTCTGCTGCTTTTCACAGGTGTGAGAACTATGTTTCTTCTTTTATTACTTTTTTTTAACCCAGATCTTTTCCGACATCTGTGGGTGGGTATCAGACTAAGAACTGACAGACAAATGACCGGCGGCTGAAAAAAAAAAACAAAGAAAAACTTTGAGTTTTGTAAACTCTCTGTTCAAAGAAAATAAAAATATTATATAATTTTTGTGCGTCGCTGACAGGATTCAGAGGCGACTTCTGTGCATGAGGCAGGGACAATTGGAATTATTTCTTCATGTTCAGGGTTGATGGCCCATATTTATCCCGGTGCTCATTTTGCCTTAACACCTGTTCTGGTTTACTCCCTCATAAAAATGACAGTTTTCCTGTCTTTCCAGACAAATCATGGTCATAACTCCTAGATGTTCCATGAGCTTTGTAGTACTTTCCCACAGTCACTTAATATATTTAACAATTGCAGACAATTCCGTTGTATTTTTTTACCACCATTGCTGGTAATTTATTGGGTTTTTTTGTTGTTTGTTTCCAAAACAGAGACAGATTAGAGCAGCCACATAAAGAAAAGGTCACATCCTTATGGAAATTACAGTAATATCTTAGACTTCAATGAGAAGATCCCCATGAATTCGTAGCTAGCTCTCTGCCTTTTGCTACAACACTTGATGTTTACAGCAATAGTCTGACACTGTAAACACTGATAGTTACATTAGTCTGCTGGCAATCTCTTCAGCAGCACCTTCTTCACTATGGCACAGTCTTTATGTCACTTATTCATGCAGCTCTCCACACACCCACAGTGCATGGGGCTGACCCTCTCTCACCTCTCCTAGCTGCAATGTCCTGCAGTAGGCTTTCTGCGACTTCTGCAGCCTGCTCTTCACAAATACCATGGCATAGTTTCTAACACAGAATCTCCTATCTCCTAGCCATCTCTGGCGTTGCACTCCTCTCCACATTCAGGCATCAGCTTAGTGACTGTTTTGGTGAGGTTGCTTCTCACATATCTGTCAGAGGCACAGTTTGGAATAAGCCTCATTGCTCCCCTCTGCTGCGGTAATCCTAACCCACATATATTGATGGTATGCTTATGCATGTGGGCTGGTTTCATTCATCTGGCACAAACTACACCAGCTGCAGCTCAAAATGGAGGTTCTTTCATGCTTCTCAATAGTGCTCACTAAGCCCTGTAATGGGTCACCATAATAGCGTATGCAACTCACCCCTACTTTCTAGCTTGCAATAAAGTAAGCATTTCTTCTTCTTTTTATTCACTCAGAAACATTACCAAAGTGCATAAAAGCTCTTTAAGCACCAAATGCCTGCTGCCATAAAATTGATGGATACAGTAAAAAAATCTTTATTTTTACCAGAGGTACCGCATGCCCTAACACCACTACCCATCAGCATCCTGCATTAGTCATTTTCATGACATAACTTCCATATTTTATTAGCCCTGACTTCATTACTTACGTACATATTTCATGTAGTATTTGACATGTGATTCTCTCTGCTTTATTGCATCATTCACATAATAAAATGCAGGTTTTACTGAAACATCAGCCCTATCATTACTATGAAGCAGGACGGCAGAGCCTGGTAAGTTATTTCTTTGTGGATGGGAAGAATAATATAATGCAAGAATGAGGTGAATGTGTCTATAGACAATGGGAGGCTGAAAGTTTGGTCAGGACAGGTCAAAATGAGGTCAAAATGGATACATTCAAAGATGAGAGCTTTAAAAGGGTCTGATGGAATAGATTTAGTCGCAAGTATAGAGATCTGTGTAGTAGTATAGAGCTGTTGAGATATTTGATCTATTAGTATTATTTTTTTTTTCTAAAGGGAATCTGTCAGTAGGATCAACCCTCTTAAGCCGTATATATAGGCCTGTAGGTCATAGAAAGATGAATGAAATGACACCTTGGTATCTGCGATCCGATGTTTTATTCCAGAGTATTCAATGTTTTTCTTATATGTAAATGAGCTGTTAAGATCTATAGGCCGGACATAGATCTCCCCGAGAATCTGCCTCCAGATCTTAGGTGAAATGAAAGGGGGCATTACCAGTGTGAGACATGTAATGACTGACCCTTTGCCCTGCAGTGAGATTAGGACTAGCGCAGTACAGCAGAGCTGAACTTTCTCTCATTTTCAAGCACATTTGCAGATGCTCCTCTCCTCTTCTGTTGTCAGCTCAGCTGCAGAGCTGTGCCTGACAACAACTAACTTTTGTTTAGCTTTAATCTCATACAGGCAGTGTGGGAAGATAGGCAGTATAGCAGAACTAACTGCACTATGAGAGGAAAACTAAAACTTCTGATGTGTTTGTAATGAGAAAAAGTTCTGCTATACTGCCTCTCCACCCACACTGACTGGCTGTGTGATGGAAGCTGAAGAAGTGTAGTTGTAGTCAGACACAGCTCTGCCGCAGAGCTGACAGCGCTGTGAGGACAACTGCAGGTGTGTTTGTAATGAGACAAAGGTCAGTTCTGTAGATTATAACTGTCAGTAATTACATGTCTCACAGTGGTAATGCCCGCCTTCATTTATAATAAGATCTGGAGGCAGATTCTTCTGCAGATCAGTTTCCCACCCAAAGATCTTAACAGCTCATTTACATAATAAGAAAAATGTGGATTTCTCTGGAATAAGACATTGGATCACAGATATCAAAATATTCCTATGAGCTATGTTCCCATATAGGCGGCTTAGGAGGGTGGATCCTACTGACAGAGTCCCATTAATGGGCTGTCAAACTGAAAAACTTCTGTTTGGACAAGACCTTTAATATAGTTTGCAAGGTCTTGGAGAAGAAAAGCTGACGGAGCTAAATGTGGCAAGGAAGTATATTTAAATGAGATCCCAATTGGGAATATACCACAATCACCCAAATAGGTGGTGCAAAACTGCTTTCTTTAGCTTTTATTCGAAATGCCTTTTGAAAAGGCAATATTGTTTAATTAGTTTTTGGCTGGCCATTTGTAGGGATCTGGATTGACATGCATGCCATGACTAAAGCTCCACAAGGCAGCAGGTTTTTGCCCCTTGATTAGAGCAGTTAATAATGTGCTGTTGTACAGTAGTTATGTGATCATTCTACACATTTTACTAGAATAGATACATTAAAATATACATCTGCTTCCAAGCACACTCTGTTCATAGCACCGGATCAGAAAGGAACTGACTCTCTGGATGTTTAACTGATCCCAAGAAAACATATTTTCATGTAAATTTACTTTTTAGAAAAATATTCAGTAAAATGTGTATTTGTATATTCATATAGTATGGTTTTATTACACTATTCCTGCGCTCTCAGTGGCATTGAGGCCCCAAAAGAGAAATGTTTAGCATATTCTGTTGTAGTTTGTGTAACATTATGTACAGTGTGAGAACATTTCATCTCCCTTACATATATAGAGATTTTACCTACCTTTATGAACGTACAAATCACTAATCCAAAGACATCATTATTTTTGCATTCTCTGAATGACATAGCAGCATAGTTAGTTGATGAAAATAGCTCCATAATTTCCACCTTTTATTGCTTTCAAACCCCTTTATATCCAGATAAAGACAATACGATGGTTGTTAAATGGCTTAGACCCCATTTGCTGTAAAGTTTAAAAGCTTCCTTCCTGATCCATGTTGCCAGTGAAGACGGCGCTGGCGCTGCTCGATGTCACACTTATATTGGGCTAACTGGACAGCTTGGCACATCAATCAGCCGCTCATGAAACATCTTCTGTTGAGCTCAACTTTGTAGGAATAGATCATTTTAATCAGAAATCCAAAAGACAGTAAGTGGCACTCACCTCTGATATCAAATCATAGTTTGTTTTTTTATTGCCGCTGCCAGGAAATACAGAGACATATTGCCAAACAGTTATTTTGAGTGAGAATCAAACTTACTATAAGCCATGACGTGTTACATCACTTTCCTCCTTATATTCATTATAACCCACCAAACTTCATTAATAGTAACAAAAATATAAAAAAAACTCATAGAATTTAAAAACAAAGTGGAAGATTAATTTAGACTGGCATTGCCCCCACCAGTTTTAATGAAGGAGCTCGCTGGTGTACAGTGAACCTAATTCATTAAGCGCAACTTCAGACCAAAATCCAGCGAGTGAGGGACTCCAGCGATGTGGTGTAATTACAATTTACATTCATTTGAAGGATGATATTTCCATAAAAAATGCACTTGCAAAGAGAGCCAATTCACACCATATGGGCAAACAGAGTAAAAAATACCTGCTACGCGTTTCGGCTTAGAAAAGCCTTAGCCATGGTGCATACATTGGAATACAGGCAAGGTATAAATACAAAAGAACAGCAAACTGACAAAGGAAGTCCCATCAGTTAACTAATTAATTCTTGTGACGTTCAGGTGTTACATCTTCGTTTCCAAGTTGGAGACAGGCTTTTTTCTTTTTGTGGTTATTTAATGCTACAGACGTTATAATAAAAGTCCTGACATTGAAGTGTCTGGCGAGAGAATTGAAACAAATTGGCTAAACAGTATAGATTCTGTATGCTGGAAACAGTAATAAGTATACGAAGCACAATGTATACCAACGAAATATATGTATGTATAGCTGAATAAAAAATCTCCCACCGTGGGAGGTGACCAGTTTAATTTGCCCGGTTTATTCCAGCTTTCATCTAGATATCCATATATATCATACTACCGTATATAATAAAACTGTATTATTTTCAATTATCCATTGCTGTATACAAAAGATATGTTGGCATTATTTATTAATATATATGGAACGAAAAATTACTTACAGTTTGCTGTCAAAAAAGAAATTGATAACAGGTCATTGTGAGCAAAAAGTTATTAATGTGTTATTATGTATTATTAATCTGTGGTGGATCGGTATCGGGGCGTGTTCACACATTGCGATTTGTTGGGGAAGCGATCTGCAGCAAAGTCCTCACATGTAGCCTGGCACTAAATCCTTCAGGTCTCGCTGACTATTTCTTTTGTCTTCAGCAGCAACCTTTAAAAAAGAACAAAAAAACATGATACTCGCTTATGCAACTTCTCTTTCCATGTGGCCCATGCAGCCTGATTAGCCGTTCAGGTCATATATGGGGCAAAACATTTTACAGATTTGTATTTTTTGTAAAGAGACATAAGTTGCTTGTCGCTGAGGGTCTGACTGCCGGTGCCCCCACTGCTCCATAGGACCAGCTCTGGCAAATGTCACACTGCATAATGTACAGAGGGGTAAAAGTGCTCCTCTTACAAATTTTGAGGAGTATTTTTAGCCAAGGAGGAGGACATACTGTTTGGAGTAGGGAGCTTACGGCTTCCCTCTTTCATCATTGCATTCAACTGTGACAGCATCCGGGCTGCATTATACCTTATGGGGGCTGCATTATACTGTACTAGCTATTGAGCCCGTTCTACGCCCGGGTGGCGAGCATTTTTATTGGTATATGGTCTCCCATGCTGATATGTGCTGCCCCCCTCGTATTTGTGCAGCCCCCATCCTGTCCCCACCATCCAATCCTGGTATGCGTGGTACCCCTCACCCCCAAACCTGGTATGCGTGGCACCCTCACCCCCAATCCTGGTATGCGTGGCACCCCTCACCCCCAATCCTGGTATGCATAGGACCCCTCACCCCCAATCCTGGTATGCGTGGCACCCCTCACCCCCAATCCTGGTATGCATAGGACCCCTCACCCCCAATCCTGGTATGCGTGGCACCCCTCACCCCCAATCCTGGTATGCGTGGCACCCCGCACCCCCAATCCTGGTATGCGTGGCACCCCTCACCCCCAATCCTGGTATACGTGGCACCCCTCATCCCTATCCTGGTGTGTATGGTATCCCTCATCCTGGTATGCATGGCACCCTATCCCTCACTCCCAATCCCGGTATGCGTGGCACCCCTCACCCCCAATCCCGGTATGCGTGGCACCCCTCACCCCCAATCCCGGTATGCGTGGCACCCCTCATCCTTATCCTGGTGTGTATGGTATCCCTCTTCCTGGTATGCATGGTACACCATCCCTCATCCCTATCCTGGTGTGTGTGGTATCCCTCATCCTGGTATGCATGGCACCCCATCCCTCATCCCCAATCCCGGTATGCGTGGCACTCCTCATCCCCAATCCCGGTATGCCTGGAACCCCTCATCCCCAATTCCAGTATGCGTGGCACCCCTCACCCCTAATCCAGTTATGCTTGGCACCCCTCACCCCGGTATGCGTGGCACCCCTCATCCCTATCCTGGTATGTATGGCACCCCTCATGACTATCCTGGTGTGTATGGTATCCCTCATCCTGGTATGCAGGGTACCCCATCCCTCATCCCGGTATGCATGGCACTCCATCCCTCATCCCCAATCCCGGTATGCGTGGCACCCCTCTTCCCCAATCCCAGTATGCGTGGCACCCCTCATCCCTAATCCCGGTATGCGTGGCACCCCTCATCCCCAATCCCGGCATGCGTGGCACCCCTCATCCCCAATCCCGGCATGCGTGGCACCCCTCATCCCCAATCCCGGCATGCGTGGCACCCCTCATCCCCAATTCTTGTATGCGTGGCACCCCTCATCACCAATCCCGGTATGCGTGACACCCCTCATCCCCAATCCCGGTATGCGTGGCACCCCTCACCCTCAATCCTGGTATGCATGGTCCCCTCACCCCCCAATCCTGGTATGCATGGTCCCCTCACCCCCCAATCCTGGTATGCGTGTTACCCCTCAACCCCCAATCCTGGTATGCATGCTACCCCTCACCCCCCAATCCTGGTATGCGTGGTACCCCTCACCCCCAATCCTGGTATGCGTGGCACCCCTCACCCCCCAATCCTGGTATGCATAGCACCCCCCCCCCCAATCCTGGTATGCGTGGCACCCCTCACCGCCCAATCCTGGAATGCGTGGCACCCCTCACCCCCAATCCTGGTATGCGTGGCACCCCTCACCCCCAATCCTGGTATGCGTGGCACCCCTCACCGCCCAATCCTGGTATGTGTGGTACCCCTCACCCCCCAATCCTGGTATGCGTGGTACCCCTCACCCCCAATCCTGGTATGCGTGGTACCCCTCAACCCCAATCCTGGTATGCGTGGTACCCCTCACCCCCCAATCCTGGTATGTGTGGAACCCCTCACCCCCCAATCCCGGTATGCGTGGCACCCCTCATCCCTATCCTGGTATGTATGGCACCCCTCATGACTATCCTGGTGTGTATGGTATCCCTCATCCTGGTATGCAGGGTACCCCATCCCTCATCCCGGTATGCATGGCACTCCATCCCTCATCCCCAATCCCGGTATGCGTGGCACCCCTCTTCCCCAATCCCAGTATGCGTGGCACCCCTCATCCCTAATCCCGGTATGCGTGGCACCCCTCATCCCCAATCCCGGTATGCGTGGCACCCCTCATCCCCAATCCTGGCATGCGTGGCACACCTCATCCCCAATCCCTGCATGCGTGGCACCCCTCACCCCCAATCCCGGCATGCGTGGCACCCCTCATCCCCAATCCCGGCATTCGTGGCACCCCTCATCCCCAATCCCGGCATGCGTGGCACCCCTCATCCCCAATTCTTGTATGCGTGGCACCCCTCATCACCAATCCCAGTATGCGTGGCACCCCTCATCCCCAATCCCGGTATGCGTGGCACCCCTCACCCTCAATCCTGGTATGCATGGTCCCCTCACCCCCCAATCCTGGTATGCATGGTCCCCTCACCCCCCAATCCTGGTATGCGTGTTACCCCTCAACCCCCAATCCTGGTATGCGTGTTACCCCTCACCCCCCAATCCTGGTATGCGTGGTACCCCTCACCCCCCAATCCTGGTATGCGTGGCACCCCTCACCCCCCAATCCTGGTATGCGTAGCACCCCACCCCCCCCAATCCTGGTATGCGTGGCACCCCTCACCGCCCAATCCTGGTATGCGTGGCACCCCTCACCCCCAATCCTGGTATGCGTGGCACCCCTCACCCCCAATCCTGGTATGCGTGGCACCCCTCACCGCCCAATCCTGGTATGTGTGGTACCCCTCACCCCCCAATCCTGGTATGCGTGGTACCCCTCACCCCCAATCCTGGTATGCGTGGTACCCCTCAACCCCAATCCTGGTATGCGTGGTACCCCTCACCCCCCAATCCTGGTATGTGTGGAACCCCTCACCCCCCAATCCTGGTATGCATGGTACCCCTCACCCCCCAATCCTGGTATGCGTGGTACCCCTCACCCCCAATCCTGGTATGTGTGGTACCCCTCACCCCCAATCCTGGTATGTGTGGTACCCCTCACCCCCCAATCCTGGTATGTGTGGTACCCCTCACCCCCCCCAATCCTGATATATGCATGGTCCCCTCACCCCACAATCCTGTTACGTGTGACCCCCTCATCCCTTTCACACTGTACACACATACAAAAAAAATAAACAGTTATACTCACCTTTCTTCTCTGTACTCCAGCGCTGCTGCATCCTCTCTGCCGGAGGCCGGGGGAGGAGTGCGGCGCTTGAGCACCGCGCTGTCCGGCGCCATTTTGCTGAAGACACACTGTAAATGTGTCTTCAGTAAAATGGCGCCGGATAGCGCAATGCGCACGCGCCGGTCCGACGCCATCACTCCGCCCCCAGTCTCCAGCGAAGAGAGGCGCCGCGGCAACGCTCCTCCCGGTCAGGTAAGTATGTAAGTATGACAGCGGAGATCAAGGTATGCGTTCAGTGTCTACGCATACCGCGCGATCTCCGGCGCCATACACCTCCTCTTACCTGTAACGGCTGGATGCGTGCTTCTCTCTGGAGCCAGACTGCGCGTCACGCATCCGCAGTCTATCGAGGCTTCAGCCAGAGATACGCATCCCGCCTTATATTATAGATGGAAGACTATGGAGGCTGCATTATACTGTATGGAGGACTATGGGGAGTGCATTACACTATATATAGGACTATGGGGAGTGCATTATACTATATGGAGGACTCTAGGGGATGCATTATACTATATGGAGGACTATGGGCAGTGCATTATACTATATGGAGGACTATGGGCAGTACGGTATTATTTATGTAGGACTATCGTGAGTGCATTATACTATATGGAGGACTATGGGGAGTGCATTATACTATATGGAGGACTATGGGGAATACATTATACTGTATGGAGGACTATGGGGAGTTCATTATACTATATGGAGGATTATGGGGAGTGCATTATACTATAGGATGCATTATACTATATGAAGGACTATGGGGAGTGCATTATACTATTTGGAAGCCTATGGGGAATGCATTATACTATGGGGAGTGCATTATACTATGGGATGCATTATACTGTATGGAAGCCTATGGGGGATGCATTATACTGTATGGAGGACTATGGGGAGTGCATTATACTGTATGGAGGACTATGGGGAGTGCATTATACTATATGGAGGACTATGGGGAGTGCATTATACTGTATGGAGGACTATGGAGAGTCCATTATACTCTATGGAGGACTATAGGGAGTTTATTATACTATGGGATGCATTATACTGTATGGAGGACTATGGGGAATGTATAATACTATATGGAGGACTATGGGAAGTGTATTATAATGTGGGATACATTATACTATATGGAGGACTATGGGGAATTTATTATACTATATGGATGTGCGTCACCCCAGGCCTGGATGCCACAAATAATAAAGGCTGTGTCTGAGAGCAGGAGGGAGGTTCCCTGGTTAGGGACAATTAGCATACAGCACCTCCTGTCCCAGGCCAGTAGGGGGAGCAGGCTGTCCCTATAAAAGCTGGAACTGGGGGCAGGGTTAGGGAGAACTGGATGACCTAGCTCAGGACTGAGACTAGTCCCAGAGAAGGAGGGACAGTTCAGCTGTAGCTGAGGAGGTCGTGAGGCAGTGGAGGAACTGCAGGCCAGGGACAGAGGCGACGAGAGCCGGTCCTGGCAGAGATCCAATCTACCGGACATTGGGGTCCGAGGCTGTCAGGGTTATAAGCCCAGCAGCAAAGAACCAATCCGCGAGGGATTTCATGTCCTTTGGCCTAAGAAGCCCGGAGGCTCCACCACAACAGAAGGGACCAGCAAGGCCAAGAGAGGCCAAAGGTAAAAGGAACCCAAGTTGCAAGCTATACGGGCGAGAAGTACACGGCCAGCTCAGGGACGTGGGCTATTACACCACGAAGAGGGGGATAGTCAGAAAGAGCATAGAGAGAACGGTAGGCCTACCCACTCACCCTGACCAGTGGGGCTCGCCCAAATGCTCTCAGACACCCGGCTCATTCCTAACCGGTACCACTGTTGGGTCATTAACAATACCTACAATTAAGACCCTGGACTGTTTGAAGTGGACTCTGAACTCTTACTATTGCGGCCTGTACTATCACCCCCAGCATCCACCTACACTGCCCTGAGGCTACACTCTTCCCGTGGGGAGTTATCCTACCCCTGTGCTGCACACCAACACCAGCCTCAGTGGTCTGCCCTGCAGCGGCGGTTATCCCTGACCGCAATCCACGGGTGGCGTAGTCGGACATTTAAAACACTGATAAATAGACTGCCACAATTTGGTCTGACCACCCTGAGCCACGGGATCGGGTTGCCACTACTACCCCCAGCATCGTACAGAAGCCCTGTTCCGGGTACCCCACAGCCCAGGGGGCGAGTCAGCTTTGGCGTAGTCGGCAGGATTGTGACCAACCTGCCACAAACGGGTATTGCGTGCCTGAAAAGACTTTATACTTACCTGAGTGAAGTTTCCCGCCATTCGGGGCCATTTCCCGCCAATCGGAGCCGTTTCCCGCCATCGGGCGCCATCTTCGGGACGCCGCGCGGGAAGAAGAGGGGCGTGGACGTCAAAACCGCGCGAGACCTGAAGCCCCGCCCTACACTGAGATGCTGCGCAAGGTCCTGGAAGGAGATCCAGCGGACGCGGACGTCATCACTGAGCGACGCAAGGTCCTCGCCCAGAGCATCGCGAGCGGAGCCGCGGCCTACAGAAGAGGATCGCCGGAAGGTAGGCCACGGTTAACTAGGGGGGAGGAAGATGTCGGACGCGGAGGGACCCTCTACCACCAGCGTAGCCGTTGCAGCTGTGATGCCGTTTTCCATGCCCTATATCCCCGGAGCGGCCTGGCTGCCACAGTATGCCGGCGAGTTGCATACCTTGGGTGACTTTAAAGAAAGGCTGTATAGCCTGTTCAAAGTTTATCCCCTGACAGAAGAACAGAAAGTAAGCATACTGATAGGGCAGTTAACTGGTGCGGCCCAGCGGGAGGTAAAGTCTTGGACAGCTGAGGAGAAAAGGACTGTAAGGGGGGTTCTGACCCGTCTACGGGACACCTTTGATACCCGTACCTCAGCAGAAATCAAAATGCGGTTCTATGGATGTAAGCAGCGAGCTCAAGATAGCATGAGAGATTATGCCCTAAATTTACAGGAAGCCTTGGGGGCAGTTAAGCAAGCTGACCCTGGCAGCGTGCAGGATACAGATAAACTATTGACTGACCAGTTCATAGAAGGTCTGCTGTCCAGCGCCCACAGAACCCAGCTGCGCCTCATGGCCCTACAGAACCCCGATTTGACTTTTGCACAGTTCAAAGATAGGGCCATCCGGGTGCTCCGAGAACCTGCACCGGGTGGCGCTGTAGCTTCCCAGCGCCCTGCCATCACTTACCACCAGGGGGCGGGGCCCTACCCCGCAGACCTTGTGGGGGCTGATGCGCAGGCCCTAAATCCATCCCCGCCTGCAAACCTGCACCATCAGGTCCAAGAACTAACAAAGAGTGTTGCTGCATTGACCAGGACCGTACAGTCGTTGCAGATGACCCGTCAGGACCAATCAAGCTGGCTTCCAGTCCGGAGGATATCCCGTGGTGTCGACGGAGGAGGATCCCGTCGTTCAGAGGGAGGCCCTCCGATCATTACACTGAGGATGGACAGCCGATTAGCCGCCATTGCAGCCAACCGGGACACATAGCTAGGTACTGTACTTTAAACGGGTCCGACCTGTGGCAGAGGGCCAACCCCCAGGCATAAGGTCACCAGGCCCGTCTAATTGGCGTGATAAGTACGTGGGGGGACGCCCAGTTTTACCCGTAGTGCTGGACGGTATCCCCATGAGTGCACTGCTGGACACCGGGTCACAAGTAACTACCATCCCTTATGTACTTTTTAAGCTGTATTGGAGTGACACTGACATAACCCGTTATCCAGACAATGACTTGAGCATCATCGCCAGCAATGGTCAACCCGTGCAGCAGGTGGGGTTCAGAGAGATGACCATTAAGATTGGTAAAGTTGAACTGCCGGCACAGTGAGTGATCATTGTGGACGTTGACCGTCGAGAAAGTCGCCCTAAAATAACCTTGGGTACTAACGTGATTGAAAATTGTCTTTCGGAAGTAATTGTAATTTTGCAGCAGGTGGCGATGAATCCGAGCTCCAGCCAACAGAGGGTCCTCCAGGACGAGATAAGAACCCTGATGAGACGGCAACAGGTAGAACTGTCTGGTGGTGAGATCGGTAGCGTAAGGATGAGCGACCCGTTCCCCATTGCCATGCCTCCCAAAAGTGAAATGATGATCTGGTGTCGGACTGCAATCAGGTTGAGAGGAAGAGACTACCAAGCCATGGTAGAACCCGTGTACTCAGACAGCAGGCCCACCATTTTGACAGCCCGGGGGGTGGTTGATGTCCGCCATGGAAGGGTGCCCGTCTGGATCTTAAACATTTGGGAAAGGGAAGTACACTTGCCCCGGTACGCTACACTAGCCAAATTGTATACTGTTGAACACAATGCTGTCAGGGCCGTGGAATCCTTGCCTCCATCTCACCAGGCGGAGGGTAATGCTCACAGAAACCCATGGAGGACTGGTGCCAGAAACTCCACGTGGGTGCTGACTCCACTCCCTTGCACCAAAAACAAGGAGTCTACCGGGTGGTTCAGGAGTACGAGAGAATCTTTAGTAAGCACCCGCTAGACTTCGGCAGGGTGAAAGGGGTAGAACACCACATCCCCACGGGGAGCCACCCACCAATAAAAGAGAGACACCGGCCTGTACCCCCTGCACATCATCAGAACGCAAAGGGCATGCTGAGAGAAATGAAAGAAGCCAGGGTCATTAGAGACAGCTGTGGCCCCTGGGCAGCCCCCTTGGTTCTGGTAAAAAAGAAAGACGGTACTATGAGAATGTGCGTGGACTATAGACAAGTCAATCGTATTACCCATAATGACGCATACCCGTTGCCTAGAATAGAGGAGTCTTTGGCCGCACTAAAATCAGCTAATTTCTTCTCTACTTTGGACCTTACTAGCGGGTACTGGCAGGTTCCTGTGGCAGAGGCTGACAAGGAGAAGACCGTCTTCACCAGCCCGATGGGATTAAGTGAATTCAACTGTATGCCATTCGGGCTCTGCAACGCACCCGGGACCTTCCAGAGGCTGATGGAATGCAGTCTAGGGCACCGAAACTTTGAGACGGTCCTACTTTACTTAGACGACGTGATTGTATATTCGAAGACCTACAAGGACCATCTAAAACACCTGGCAGAGGTGTTCGAAGCCCTGGCAGGCTATGGCCTGAAGGTGAAGCCCTCAAAGTGTCACCTGTTGAAACCGAAGGTACAGTACCTGGGGCACGTGGTGAGTGCTGAGGGAGTAGCCCCCGACCCCGACAAGGTTACAGCCATCAAGAGCTGGCCAAGCCCCTCTAACATCAAAGAAGTGAGGCAATTCCTCGGGTTGGTAGGCTACTACCGAAGGTTCATCCCCGGGTTCACCAAGATGGCAGCCCCTATGCAGGACCTCCTTATAGGACAATCTAAATCCAGAAGTCACAAGCCACCCTTCAAGTGGGACAAGCCAGAAGAGGAGTCCTTCCGCCAGCTGAAGATGGCCCTCACAGGGGATGAGATCCTGGCCTACCCCGATTATGGCCAGCCTTTTATCCTCCACACAGACGCCAGTAATGTGGGGCTGGGAGCCGTACTGTCACAAAACCAACAGGGCAGAGAAAGGGTGATCGCGTACGCCAGCCGGAAGCTGAGGCCCACCGAGAGAAGCCCGGAGAATTACAGCTCCTTCAAGCTAGAATTCTTGGCAGTGGTGTGGGCCGTCACAGAACGGTTTAAACATTACCTGGCCTCCGCAAAGTTCACTGTGTACACGGACAACAACCCGTTGACACACCTGGACAATGCAAGACTTGGTGCCCTAGAACAGCGGTGGATGGCCCAGCTATCAAATTATGACTTCACAATCAAATACCGGGCAGGCAGAACCAACGCCAATGCAGACGCCCTATCAAGAATGCCCCACCTACCCGAAAGAGAAGAGGACTCAGAAGAGCTGGAGGAAGTAGAGCTCCCTGCATTCCACCGGTATGGGGTCACTCAGTATTCTCACCGGGTAAGAGACAAAGACCTAACCACCGTCATGTTCATTCCCTTACCCCACCACGGCTGGGCTGAAATGCAAGATAGTGACCCTGAAATTCGCCTGGTGAAAAACCTGTTGACCCAGGCAGATGCTAGCCCTGGCCCGGACGCTCCAGAGGAAGCCAAGCAGTTATGGAAGGAGAAAAGCAGGCTATTCCTCTACGAAGGTAAGCTGTGCAGAAGGCTTGTCAAACACCGGACGCACGAGCTGACCTGGCAGGTAGTGGTCCCGAGACGAGATGCAGCAATGGTCCCAGAGGCCTACCATGACAGAGCGGGACACTTCGGGTGGAAGAAACTGGAGCTCCTATTGAGAGAGCGGTTCTACTTGGTCGGTATGAGAGGGGCCATAGAGAAGTGGTGCAGGGACTGCATCCCATGTAACCTCAGAAGGAAGGACTGTACCAGCCAGAAGACACCCTTGAGGCCCATCGTCACCAGGCAGCCTCTTGAGCTGGTAGCTCTGGACCATGTGAAATTGGCTCCAAGTCGGTGGGGCTACGTCTATGCCCTGACAATAGTGGACCACTATTCCCGGTTCCTGGTGGTGGTTCCCGTTAAAGACTTGACAGCCCAAACAGCGGCCAGAGCCTTCCAACAACACTTCTGCCGTCCACACGGGTCTCCGGTACAGGTCTTGACAGATCAGGGTCCAGCGTTCGAGGCGGAAATCTTCCAGGAGTTCTGCAACCTCTACAGCTGTAAGAAGAATCTGACAACGCCTTACCACCCGCAAACCAACGGGCTGTGTGAGAAAATGAATAATATCGTCATTGATCTCCTCAAGACGTTGCCCCTGGAAGAACGCAACCTGTGGCCGGAGAAGCAGCCAGACCTGATAGACTTATACAACCATATCCCGGTGAATGCTACCAACTGCACCCCAGCTTACCTGATGCGAGCAAGACCAGGTAAGCGGCCTATGGACCTGGAGATGGGAGTCCTGACACCCGAGGACACCTCCCCAGACGCGGACATGGATACGGAACGGCGGCTACAGTACAAGAAGGTACAGGAGAGTGTGGAGAGGAGTCTGGCTCAAGCGAGAGAAAAGCAAGAGAGGCTCTTCAACCAACACGCCCCTGCTGGTCCCCTGGAACCTGGTGAGCAGGTCCTGAAGCGGAAGAGAAAGCTTCACAAGCTAGATGACCAGTGGGAGAGAGACCCGTACACAGTACTGCAGTCCGACCACAACAACCCAAAGGTATGTGTAATTACCAAGGATGGAGGAGAAACCACTAACACCGTCTCCAGAGACCACCTAAAACGGTGCCCCGAGTAACTGCAGAGTCCAAGTGAAGATAAAGATGACCTTGAACCCGCAGCGGACAAGGAAGAAATGGTCAGCACCGTTCTCGGAGAGATCCCCCAGTCCTGAACTCGGATAAATGATGCTATAGTGGTACCCGTCCTACACTTCATTCAACCAACCCAGCAGGAGCCTACAGGAGAGCAGGAAGAACAAGAAGAACAAGCAGCCCCAGAGGCAGAAGAACCATGCCAGCAGCCCAGTAGAGTCAACCCTCTGCTGACAGTGAGCCTGCCATGCCTGCGGTAAACCAAAGGACCCGCAGACAGCTGCCTGCCCTGCCTGTAAACCCAGCTAGTAGCTGTACCCTAAATGCTAGTGGGGAAAGCCAGGTTAGACCACCACCAGATAGTGGGTTACGCAGGTCAACCCGGAGCACTAGGGGTCAAATACCAGCTCGCTGGAAGATCTAAAGGCTGTATATTGCAAATGTTTTATACTTGTTACCTGCTTATTAATACTGTTTTCCCAGTTTTTCTAGATACAATGGACTGACAGGTTATGGACATTGAATAACCGGAACTACCATGTAGATAGTTGCACTTGGTGCCTCTTGCGAAGATGGCCACAGAAGAAAAACCTGTCCGGCGTGGCCTCCTTGTGGTCCAAAGTAGTTAGCTTTTACCTTGCCACCACCCCCAAGGCCAGGAACTTGGGGTTTATAGGGACTGGTCCCCACACTGTGGAAAACTTAATCTTATTGGGTGACATGGACACCCGTTCACGGAAGCGCTGTGACCTTAAGGACAAAACGTACTTGTATATATGTTATGTTATTGTTTATACCCTGTATTTGTGTTTCCTGTTTAGTCCGGAGTACTAAATTATACTAGGGGGGAATGTGTCACCCCAGGCCTGGATGCCACAAATAATAAAGGCTGTGTCTGAGAGCAGGAGGGAGGTTCCCTGGTTAGAGACAATTAGCATACAGCACCTCCTGTCCCAGGCCAGTAGGGGGAGCAGGCTGCCCCTATAAAAGCTGGAACTGGGGGCAGGGTTAGGGAGAACTGGATGACCTAGCTCAGGACTGAGACTAGTCCCAGAGAAGGAGGGACAGTTCAGCTGTAGCTGAGGAGGTCGTGAGGCAGTGGAGGAACTGCAGGCCAGGGACAGAGGCGACGAGAGTCGATCCTGGCAGAGAACCAATCTACCGGAAATTGGGGTCCGAGGCTGTCAGGGTTATAAGTCCAGCAGCAGAGAACCAATCCGCGAGGGATTTAGTGTCCTTTGGCCTAAGAAGCCCGGAGGCTCCGCCACAACAGAAGGGACCAGCAAGGCCAAGAGAGGCCAAAGGTAAAAGGAACCCAAGTTGCAAGCCATAGGGCGAGAAGTACACGGCCAGCTCAGGGACGTGGGCTATTGCACCACGAAGAGGGGGATAGTCAGAAAGAGCATAGAGAGAATGGTAGGCCTACACACTCACCCTGACCAGTGGGGCTCGCCCGAATGCTCTCAGACACCCAGGCCCATTCCTAACCGGTACCACTGTTGGGTCATTAATAATACCTACAATAAAGACCCTGGACTGTTTGAAGTGGACTCTGAACTCTTACTATTGTGGCCTGTGCTATCACCCCCAGCATCCACCTACACTGCCCTGAGGCTACACTCTTCCCGTGGGGAGTTATCCTACCCCTGTGCTGCACACCAACACCAGCCTCAGCGGTCTGCCCTGCAGCGGCGGTTATCCCTGACCGCAATCCACGGGTGGCGTAGTCGGACATTTAAAACACTGATAAATAGACTGCCACAATTTGGTCTGACCACCCTGAGCCAAGGGATCGGGTTGCCACTACTACCCCTAGCATCGTACAGAAGCCCTGTTCCGGGTACCCCACGGCCCAGGGGGCGAGTCAGAGGACTATGGAGAGTGCATTATACTATGGGATACATTATACTATATTGAGGACTATGGGGAATTCATTATACTACATGGAGGACTATGGAGAATTCATTATACTATATGGAGGACTATGGGGAGTGCAGTATACATAGTAACATAGTTTTTAAGGTTGAAGGAAGACTAAATCCATCTAGTTCAACCCATAGCCTAATATGTTGATCCAGAGGAAGGCAAAAAAAAAAACACGTGGCAAACACCAAGCTCCACATTGGGGAAAAAAATTCCTTCCTGACTCCATACGACAATCAGACTAGTTCCCTGGATCAACGCCCTATCAAGGAATCTAGTATATATAACCTGTAATATTATACTTTTCAAGAAAGGCATCCAGGCCCTTCTTAAATGTTAGTAGTGAATCACTCATTACAACATCATGCGGCAGAGAGCTCCATAGTCTCACTGCTCTTACAGTAAAGAATCCGCGTCTGTGATTATGATTAAACCTTCTTTCCTCCAGACGTAGAAGATGCCCCCTTGTCCCCGTCTCAGGCCTCAGAGTAAAAAGATCAGTAGAAAGGTCTTTGTACTGTCCCCTCATATACTTGTACATCGTAATAAGATCACCCCTAAGCCTTTGTTTTTCCAAAGTAAATAACCCCAAGTGTAATAACCTGTCTTGGTATTGCAGACCCCCCAGTCCTCTAATAACCTGTCTTGGTATTGCAGACCCCCCAGTCCTCTAATAACCTGTCTTGGTATTGCAGACCCCCCAGTCCTCTAATAACCTGTCTTGGTATTGCAGACCCCCCAGTCCTCTAATAACCTGTCTTGGTATTGCAGACCCCCCATTCCTCTAATAACCTGTCTTGGTATTGCAGACCCCCCAGTCCTCTAATAACCTGTCTTGGTATTGCAGACCCCCCAGTCCTCTAATAACCTGTCTTGGTATTGCAGACCCCCCAGTCCTCTAATAACCTGTCTTGGTATTGCAGACCCCCAGTCCTCTAATAACCTGTCTTGGTATTGCAGACCCCCCAGTCCTCTAATAACCTGTCTTGGTATTGCAGACCCCCCAGTCCTCTAATAACCTGTCTTGGTATTGCAGATCCCCCCAGTCCTCTAATAACCTTGGTCGCTCTTCTCTGCACCCGCTCTAGTTCAGCTTTGTCTTTCTTATACACCGGAGACCAGAACTGTACACAGTATTCTAAGTGTGGTCGCACTAATGACTTGTATAGAGGTAAAATTATCTTCTCCTCATGAGCATCTCTGCCTCTTTTAGGCTAAGTGCCCATGATGCAGAAATGCTGCATATTTTTTTCGCTTCTCCCTGGCAGGAAAAACGCATGCGGATTGTACATGCGGATTATACATGCGGATTGTACATGTGGAATGTGCATGCGGATTGTACATGCGGATTATACATGCTGATTGTACATGCGGAATGTGCATGCGGAATGTGCATGCGGATTGTGCATGCGGATTGTACATGCGGATTGTGCATGCGGATTGTACATGCTGATTGTGCATGCGGATTGTACATGCGGATTGTACATGCAGATTGTACATGCGGATTGTGCATGCGGATTGTGCATGCGGATTGTGCATGCGGATTGTCCATGCGGATTGTGCATGTGGATTGTACATGCGGATTGTACATGCGGATTGTGCATGCGGATTGTGCATGCAGATTGTGCATGCGGATTGTACATGCGGATTGTGCATGCGGACTGTGCGTGCGGATTGTGCGTGCGGATTGTGCGTGCGGATTGTGCGTGCGGATTGTGCGTGCGGATTGTGCGTGCGGACTGTGCGTGCGGATTGTGCGTGCGGATTGTACGTGCGGATTGTACATGCGGATTGTGCATGCGGATTGTACATGCGGATTGTACATGCGGATTGTGCATGCGGATTGTACATGCGGATTGTGTATGCGGATTGTACATGCGGATTGTACATGCGGATTGTACATGCGGATTGTACATGCGTTTTTCCTGCCAGGGATATGCGGATGTGAAGCGTTCTTCACATGCATTTCTGCATGCGGGTTGACAAGCGATTTTAGCATCACTTGGAGAAGTGCTTGACAACTTGGTCACACTATACAAATCCATGCAACCGGCATATTGTGTGACCAAGTAATAGTTAAAAAAAAAGAATAAGAATGATAAATAAAGATTATACTTACCTTCCGATGGCCCCCGGTGTTTTCTCCGCTGCATCCGGTCTCTTGTATGGGTCGCGGTGGTGTTTAAGGACCTGCGGTGATGTTATTGAGTCATGTGACAGGTCACGCGACCGCCGACGTCAGCGGTCGCGTGACCTGTCACATGACTAAATGACGTCATGGCAGGTCCTTCACACCACCACGAACTGTACAAGAGACCGGACGCATCACTAAGGAGGCCGGGGGACATCGGAAGGTAAGTATAATCTTTATTTTTTATTTTAAATTCTCTGTTTTTAAAGGTACAATGGTACCCAGGTCTGGATGAGAGTCTCTTCTTCTCCAGACCTGGGTACCATCCGCACATTGAACCATGTGATATCTGCAGATGCAGTGATGCGGATGTCACGCGGTCCAATGCAAGTCAATAGCGGCGATTACGCTGTGTGTTCGCAAAATTAATGGACATGCTGCGTATTTTTCTGCAATGATAATCCGCAGCGGAAATTTCCTCAGCATGTGCACAGCACATGCGGATTATCATTGGGGACCATGGGGCACGTATTTCCGAGCGTTTTTTAAGCGTTTTCGCTGCGGAAATTCCGCGGCAAAAATGCTTGAAAAACGCATAGTGAGCACGCAGCCTTAATGCATCCCATTATTTCATTTGCCTTTGCAGCAGCTGCCTGACACTGGCCACAAACGTGAGCTTGTCGTCCACCAATACACCCAGGTCTTTTTCAGTTACAGTTTTGCCCAGTGTTTTACAATTAAGCATATAATTATACATTTTATTTCCTCTGCCCAAGTGCATTATCTTACATTTATCCCCATTAAAGCTCATTTGCCATTTATCAGCCCAAGCTTCTAGTTTACATAGATCCTCCTGTAATATAAAATTGTCCTCCTCTGTATTGATTACCCTGCAGAGTTTAGTGTCATCTGCAAATATTGAAATATTACTCTGTATGCCCCCTACAAGGTCATTAATAAATATGTTAAAAAGAAGCGGGCCCAATACAGACCCCTGTGGTACCCCACTGTTAACTGAGACCCAGTCTGAGTTTGTTCCATTAATAACCACTAGTATTGAGCGAGCACTAAAATGCTCGGGTGCTCGAAGCTCGGGCCGAGCTCACCGTGATACTCGGGTGCTCGACCCGAGCAACGAGCCCAATGTTAGTCTATGGGAGACCCGAGCATTTTTGCGGCGGCACAACCGGCAGTCTGTAGAAAGCCTAAAAGGTGCCCAAAACAATAGTGACAGTGCTCAAAAGACATGGGGACAGCATGGGCATCGCCCCAGGAAGCATTTCTGCCCCCCAGGTCACTGCTGTCAACAACATGGTCAGAGGTATTAAGCCACTTTAACGGGCTCACAAGAAAGCGTTCAAAAACGAAAGTGAAACGGTTTTCCTGTGAAATATGTTAAGGAACTTGCTTTCCAGGGTAAAGAATTGTGTATAAGGTAAAATAAATAACCAAAAACAAAAATACTCCTCCACACCTTGGGCTATGTTCACAAGTAGCATTTTTTATGCGTTTTTGCACTTTTGTATTGCTTTCAACCATGACAAATGCATTCACCGGGAAATGTCATTTTAACATTTTACAACCTTATCTGGCCATGTGCTGTGTGACACATGCATACAGTGCTGAAAAGACATGGGAACAGCATGGGGAAGACCCCTGGAAGCATCTCTGACTCCCAGGTCACTGCCTAAAAGTGTGCCCATCAGAAGTGATCCTTTCCGCATCAGAAGATGCAACTATCCCCGTGCAAGTCCTTGTCCCATGGCAGTGTTCAATTGTACCTCCCCCATTGCTTGCAATGCAAGCACAAGTATGCAGCCTGCAACCCACCCACCCCCAGGCTGCAATACCATACTGCTAGCTTGCTTGCACTTGAAATGGGGCCTTTTAGTTTGGAGGAGGCCGAAGCTGGCCACTACCTCATGGCTGCTTCAGCAGCGAGGTATCCATACTCAGTCCCCAGCCGCCAGGGGGCGGCCGGGTGTCCATAAACGGTCCCCAGCCGCCCCTTTTTCTCCTTGGAACATTCCCCCACACACTTTTCTTAGCCCGGCCTGCTTTAGGGCAGCATTGGACGAGCCCACCAGAGAACCAGACTCCTCCGGTGGGCCCTGATGATGATGATAGAAGTTAGCATCTGCTTTGTTTTCTTGGAATGCAAGCGCATGTATGTAGTAGCGGCTAGGCCTGAGGTGGTCAGCGTTTTGGCGCATATCCTACCTCCTCCGAGGATTGCTGGATGTTTTCCTGCTACTATCCCAGTTCTATGACTCCTGTTAAAACAAAGCTTCAGGTGATGAATGACGGATGAGGTGGTGGCAAAGGAGAAAGAGCAGGAGGAACAGGGACCATTCACATCAATATCAGGCCAGTCAACCACACATGTCTAGTAGGATATGTTTCTGTACCAAAAGGAGAGGTTCGGCTACACAGTTATAGGGCATGCAGTGAGTGCAATGCCTAGCAGAAATTTTGAGGCACTCCAATGCCCCTTGGAAGTGACATGGAGGTCAGAGGGCCTTAACTAAACCATTTTTTCCATTTATAGCAACTGGGTCTCCTGTGCACTGTAGGCCTAAGCAGTGAATGGAAGGCTTTCCAAAAATTATGAGGAACGGCAATGCCCTTTGAAACAGACGTGGATTACAGCATACTAAAAACCTTCTACCCATTATTGGGGAGTGGGTCTCCCTTAGTGTTCGCCTATGCATTGAAAAGCAAAAGCTGACTAAAATTAGGAGGAAATGCAATGCCCTTTGGAGGAATGGTGGAGTTCGCAGTGGAATAAAAAGACAATATCAATGCCCCTAGGAAAAGTGGTGGAGGTCGCAGTAGCTTAACAAGACGGTTTAAATGCCCAATGGAAGAGACGTGGAGGTTGCAGTAGCTTAACAAGACGGTTTAAATGCTCCTTGGAAGAGTGGTGGAGGTTACAGTAGCTTAACAAGATGGTTTTAATGCCCCTTGGAGTAGTGGTGGAGGTCGCAGTAGCTTAACAAGATGGTTTTAATGCCCCTTGGAGAAGTGGTGGATGTCGCAGTAGCTTAACAAGACGGTTTTAATGCCCCTTGGAAGAGACGTGCAGGTCGCAGTAGCTTAACAAAACAGTTTAAATGCCCCTTGGAAGAGACGTGGAGGTTGCAGTAGCTTAAGAAGATGGTTTTAATGCCCCTTGGAAAAGTTGTGGAGGTCGCATTAGCTTAACAAGACGGTTTTAATGCCCCTTACAAGAGCCAAGAGCCATGCAGTACAGCATATTAGAAACATTATTCCCATTATTGGGGAGTGGGTTTCCCATTCCCATAGTCTTTGCCTATGCCTTCGAAGTTAAAGCTGCCGAAAATTAGGACGGAGGAACTTGCAATGCTGGCAACAAGGACCACGGTCACCCTGGTGGTATAGTGGTGGTGGAGGCTGAGGATAAGGAGAAGAGCAAAATACAGCCGAAATGAGGAAGTGTATACCCATGTGTGGGTGTGAAGCGGTGCATGTGAATCCACCTCCCGAAATAACACAGTGGATTTGACTTTATGTTACTCTGCTGTCATTTGGTGGTGATGAGAAGTCTGGCCCAATCCAGCCCTTGTTCATTTTGATAAGGGTCAGCTTGTCAGCATTGTCAGTTGACAGGCGAGTGTGCTTATCAGTTATAGTTCCCCCAGCGGCACTAAAAACACGCTCCGATAACACGCTAGCGGCAGGGCAGGCCAGGACCTCCAAGGCGTACGGGGCGAGTTCATTCCAAATGTCCAGCTTGGATACCCAATAATTAAAAGGCACAGAGGAATCACGGAGGATGCTGGTACGGTCGGCAAGGTACTCCCTCACCATCTTTTGAAACTTTCCACTCCTTGTGAGAGTACCCCGCGCCTCAGGGCCTGTAAACTGGGCGGGTCTCAGAAAACTGTCCCAGAATGTTGACAGTGTTCCCCTGCCTCTGCTGGATTGGAGTTGCGTCTCTCTCGCCTATACGCCTTGGTTGGTCAACGAACTGTGACCTCTGCCGCTAGCGTGTTCAGATGGGAATTTTTTTAACAGTTCTGCAGCAAGGGCCTTCTAGTACTGCCCCATTTTTGTAGACCTCTCCACCTCAGGAATAAGAGAGTGAAAGTTCTCCTTGTAGCGGGGGTCTAAAAGTGTCACCAACCAGTAATGACTGTCACCCAACATTTTGACAACGCGAGGGTCACGGTTAAGGCTCGCGTAACATAAGGTCAGCCATGCGTGCCAGACTGGTAACGGGCAAGACTTCCGTGTCCTCACCAAGATGAGGACTGACCATGCTCTCCTCCTCCTCCTCCCCCCTGTCCTCAGGCCACCCACGCTGAACCGACTGTATGACAGTTGTACAGGTACTACCGTCTAAAGCGCATGATACCAGCTCCTGTTCCTCCTCCTCCTCTCCCTCATTGTCCCCCAATGCACGTTGGGATGAGATGAGGCTGGGCTGTGTGTAATCACCCATTAAAGGTTCTTGATCCATCTCATCATACTCTGGCTGCAATGCCTCCTCTTTAATTCTCTGCAGAGAGCGTTGCAAAAGACAGACAAGTGGGATGCTGATGCTAATGATGGCGTCATCGCCATTCACCATCTTGGTGGACTCCTCAAAGTTTGTCAGGATGGTACATATGTCAGACATCAAGGTCCACTCCTGAGGTCTTATGTGTGGAGTCTGACCTGAATATCGACGGCCTTGTTGCAGCTGGTACTCCACAACTGCTCTCTTCTGCTCACAAATCCTTTGCAACATGTGGAGGGTAGAGTTCCAACGTGTGGGGACATCACACACCAGTCGGTGTGCCGGAAGCTGCAAACGCTGCGGGGGAAGCTGTAGCCGACTTGCGAAAATGAGCTGACAGGCGGCATACTTTGATGAGCAGATCTGGAAACTTGGGGTACGATTTAAGAAACCGCTGAACCACGAGGTTAAGCACATGAGCCAGGCATGGTACGTGTGTGATCTCGCCTCGCCTCCAAGCCGCCACCAGGTTACGGCCATTGTCACACACGACCATGCCTGGATGTAGGTTCAGCGGTCTCAGCCACAGATCTGCCTGCTCTTTCACAGCTGTCCACAACTCACAAGCAGTATGAGGTTTATCACCTAAGCTTATGAGCTTCAGCACAGCCTGTTGCCGCTTGGCTGAGGCAGTACTGCAGTGCTTCCAGCTTGTAACTGATGTGGTGATATCTGAGATGGAGGCTGAACATGAGGAGGAGGAGGAGATGATGCGCAGGAGCTGTACACTGTGGGGGCAACTCTGACTGACATAGGGCCCGCAATCCTCGGTGTGGGGAAGATGTGTTCCGTCCCAAGGTCCGACTGGGTCCCGGCTTCCACTATGTCTACCCAGTGTGCCGTCAGGGAGATGTACCATCCCTGGCCACAAGCACTTGTCCACGTGTCTGTTGTCAGGTGGACTCTCCCAGTAACTGCGTTGTTGAGGGCACGGCAGATGTTTTGGGACACGTGCTTGTGTAGTGCGGGGATGGCACACCGGGCAAAATAGTGTTAGCTGGGGACCGAGTACCGAGGGACGGCCACCGCCATAAGGTTGCGGAAGGATTCCGTCTCCACCAGCCTAAAAGGCAGCATTTCCAACGCAAGCAGTCATGAAATGTGCGAATTTAGTACTGTGGCCTGTGGGGCGTTGGCTGCGAATTTGTGCTTTCATTCAATGGTCTGGGATATGGACAATTGAACTCTGCGGTGGGACGTGGACGTTGATGCTGTTTCTTGAGAAACTGCCATAACAAGTGAAGACTGAGAGGAGGGGGCATCTTTGCATGCAGTATTGTCAGGGGATTACCTTGCACGCACAACAGAGGGTTCTATTACACGCACAACAGCTGAAAAAGCAGTGGTGACACCCGCTGACACTGGTCGTGGACCCTGGGGTTCGCCCCACAAAGTCCGGTGCTTGGCTGCCATGTGCCTGATCATGCTGGTGGTGGTCAGGCTGGTAGTTTTGTCACCCCTGCTGATGCTGGCATGGCAGGTGGTACAAATGGCCTTTTTGGGGTTATCAGCAGAGTCTTTAAAAAAATTCCAGACTCTGGAAGACCTACCGGTTGTACTGGCAACGTCCCTTGTGTGGGTGCTCAAGGAAACTGTTGCCCGCCTTATGTGTGCGGCCACCACACTGCTTCTTCCTGCCTGTTGGGGTACTCTGCCTCCCTCCCCCTTTGTGCTGCTGGCCTCGCTCTGCATGTCCTCCTGCCACGTTGGTTCAGTTACTAAATCATCCACCACCTCCTCCTCTTCCACTTGCGCACCACGATCCTCCTCCTCACTTTGTGGCAATTGTGTCTCGTCATCGTCCACCTCTTGTGACAAATTGCCAGCGTCGACTTCCTTTGGCCGTGGCTGTTCAAATCGCTACATGGGATCTCCTCTTCCACCACTTCAAGCGGAGCAGGCGAGGGGCACAAATATGGAAATGGACCAGTGAACAGCTCTTCAGAGTGTCCAAGTGTGGGATCAATTGCTGTCTGACGACACTCGGCATGGTGGGAGGAAGGAGCATCAGGGTGAGGAGGAGTATGCAGTCGAGATTCACGGCTACTATAACTTGACCGTGTGGAAGACAGACCGGAGGTGGTGGTGCCCAGGTTACTGGAAGTATTATCTGCTATCCAATTAATAACCTGTTCACACTGATCAGTTCTCAATACTGGTGTTGTTCTGTGCTTCCCTAGTAATTCGGGCAAGAAGTGGGAGCGAGAAGATATGGCTGTTGGTTGTGGTAATTTTCACCTTGGCCACGGCCCCGTCCTCTACACGCACCATCACCAGAACGTCCAGTTCCACGTCCCTTGCCACGCGCCTAGCCCATTGTAAATTAAGTAAAATAGCTTACACTCGCACTATCAATGGAAAAAGGGTAATAAAAAGGAAATTAGGACCGTGGAACTGAAAAACCACAGTTCTAATTTACTGGGGTATACCAGACTTTTTTAAATAGATATATTTGGGGCTGAACAGTCAGTGACACACTCAAACTGCTTTTTTTATGTAAAAAAGGACCAAAAGTGGATAATACAGAGATTTGACCGGTGGAACTGCAAAACCACAGTTATATTTTTCTGGCCTACACCAGACTCTTTTAAACAGATATATTGCTGTCTGAACAGTCACAAACACACTAAATTTTTTTTTTTTGGGCGGGGGGGGGGGGAAATACCAAAAGGTTAATAAGACGCGTATTTGGACAGTCTGACTGAGGAAAAAAAAAATACAGGATTTAGATGAAAAAAAAAAAATGTTTCCTTGCCCCTGAGACCGGGGAATAAGTCTAGCAATTTGACCAACAGGAGCACACAGGACTGTAATGCAGCGTTTGCTGGTATAACCACTGCGTCTCCTATACAGCCTGCCTGCCTGATATCTGGGATGGATATTAGTCCTGAGAAGGACTGTTTGTTTGATTTGGCAGGCTTTAGAGACCCTACACTAACTATTTCGCACTATATATCTCTCCCTAACTCAGCAGCACTCTCCCTACACCGTCTGATCCGGAGCGACTGTGTCCGGTTTTAAATACTCGAGGTGACGCTGTGCGGCCAGCCAATCACTGTAATGCCCACAAACAACATGGCTGCAGCATTACAGTGACTGGCTGGCAATCCCTGCATGTTCATTGGCTCTGTAAAGAGCGCCAAACATGCAGGGCGGAGACCCGAGCTCCCGCCCGAGTAACCTGGAAATGCTCGGTGCTCGAAGAACATCCCGAGTAGTGAGATGCTCGCGCGAGTGACGAGCAGTGTCGAGCATGCTCGCTCAACACTAATAACCACCCTTTGTTTCCTATCACTGAGCCAATTCTTAACCCACATACATATATTTTCCCCTATCCCCATTGTTCTCATTTTATGTATCAACCTTTTGTGTGGAACCGTATCAAAAGCTTTTGAAAAGTCCATATACACAACATCCACTGCATTTCCTTGGTCCAATCCGGAACTTGCCTCCACATAAAAGCTGATCAGATTAGTTTGACAGGAACGGTCCCTCGTAAACCCATGTTGATATTGGGTCATGAGGTTATTCTTCTTCAGATACTCCAGATACATAATGTACAGAGGGGTAAAAGTGCTCCTCTTACAAATTTTGAGGAGTATTTTTAGCCAAGGAGGAGGACATACTGTTTGGAGTAGGGAGCTTACGGCTTCCCTCTTTCATCATTGCATTCAACTGTGACAGCATCCGGGCTGCATTATACCTTATGGGGGCTGCATTATACCGTATGGAACACTATGGAGGCTGCATTATACTGTATGGAGGACTATGGGGAGTGCATTATACTGTATGGACGACTATGGGGAGTGCATTACACTATATAGAGGACTATGGGGAGTGCATTATACTATATGGAGGACTATGGGGAGTGCATTATACTGAATGGAGGACTATGGGTAGTGCATTATACTGTATGGAGGACTATGGGGAGTGCATTATACTGTATGGAGGACTATGGGGAATGCATTATACTATATGGAGGACTATGGGGAATGCATTATACTATATGGAAGACTATGGGGAGCGCATTATACTATATGGAGGACTATAGGGAGTGCATTATACTGTATGGAGTATTATGGGGAGTGCATTATACTATATGGAGGATTATGGGGAGTGCATTATACTATATGGAGGACTAGGGGCAGTACAGTTTACTATATGGAGGACTATGGGGAATGCATTATACTATGGGATGCATTATACTATATGGAGGACTATGGGAAGTGCATTATACTGTATGGAAGACTATGGGGAGTGCATTATACTGAATGGAGGACTATGGGTAGTGCATGATACTGTATGGAGGACTATGGGGAGTGCATTATACTGTATGGAAGACTATGAGGAATGCATTATACTATATGGAGGACTATGGGGAATGCATTATACTATATGGAAAACTATGGGGAGCGCATTATACTATATGGAGGACTATAGGGAATGCATTATACTGTAAGGAGTATTATGGGGAGTACATTATACTATATGGAGGATTATGGGGAGTGCATTATACTATATGGAGGACTATGGGCAGTACAGTTTACTATATGGAGGACTATGGGGAATGCATTATACTATGGGATGCATTATACTATATGGAGGACTATGGGGAATGCATTATACTGTATGGAAAACTATGGGGAGTGCATTATACTATATGGAGGACTATGGGGAATGCATTATACTGTATGGAAAAAAATTCGGAGTGCATTATACTATATGGAGGACTATGGGCTATGTATTATACTATATGGAGGACTATGGGGAGAGCATTATACTATATGGAGGACTATGGGGAGTGCATTATACTATATGGAGGACTATGGGGAGTGCATTAAACTATATGGAGGCCTATGGGGAGTGCATTATACTATGTGGAGGCCTATGGGGAGTGCATTATATTAAATGGAGGACTATGGAGGGGGCATTATACTATATGGAGGACTATGGGGAGTGCATTATACTATATGGAGGCCTATGGGAAATGCATTAAACTATGGGATGCATTATACTGTATGGAGGACTAGGGGAGTGCATTATACTATATGGAGGACTATAGGGAGTGCATTATAATGTATGGAGGACTATGGGGAGTGCATAATACTATATGCAGGACTATAGGGAGTGCATTATACTATATGGAGGACTATGGGGAGTGCATTATACTATATGGAGGACTATGGGGACTACATTATACTATATGGAGGACTATGGGGAACGCATTATACTATATGGAGGACTATAGGGGGAATGCATTATACTATACGTAGGACTATGGGGTGTGCATTATACTATATGAAGGACTATGGGGTGCATTATACTATATGGAGGACTATGGGGAGTGCATTATACTATATGGAAGATTATGGGGAGTGCATTATACTATATAGAGGACTATGGGCAGTACAGTTTACTATATGGAGGACTATGGGGATTGCATTATACTATGGGATGCATTATACTATATGGAGGACTATGGGGAGTACAGTATACTATATGGAGGACTATGGGGAGTGCATTATATTGTATGGAGGACTATGGGGAGTGTATTATTCTATATGGAGGACTATGGGCTGTGTATTATACTATATGGAGGACTATGGGGAGAGTATTATATTATATGGAGGACTATGGGGAGTGCATTAAACTATATGGAGGCCTATGGGGAGTGCATTATACTATGTGGAGGCCTATGGGGAGTGCATTATACTAAGGGATGCATTATACTATATGGAGGACTATGGAGAGTGCATTATACTATATGGAGGACTATGGGGAGTGCATTATACTATATGGCGGCCTATGGGAAATGCATTATACTATGGGATGCATTATACTATATGGAGGACTATGGGGAGAGCATTATACTATATGGAGGACTATAGGGAGTGCATTATACTGTATGGAGGACTATAGGGAGTGCATTATACTATATGCAGGACTATAGGGAGTGCATTATACTGTATGTAGGACTATGGGGAGTGCATTATACTATATGGAGGATTATAGGGAGTGCATTATACTATATGGAGGATTATGGGGAATGCATTATAGTATGGTTTGCATTATACTGTATGGAGGATTATGGGGACTACATTATACTATATGGAGGACTATGGGGAATGCATTATACTATACAGAGGACTATGGGGAATGCATTATACTATACAGAGGACTATGGGGAATGCATTATACTATATGGAGGACTATGGGATACATTATACTATACGTAGGACCATGGGGTGTGCATTATACCGTATGAAGGACTATGGGGTGCATTATACTATATGTAGGACTGTGGGGTGTGCATAATACTATATGGAGGACTATGGGGAGTGTATTATACTGTATGGAGGACTATGGGGAGTGTATTATACTGTATGGAGGATTGTGGCGTACATTATAGTATATATAGGACTATGGGGTGTGCATTATACTTTGTGGAGGACTATGGGGTGTGCATTATACTATATGGAGGACTATGGGGTGTGCATTATACTATGTGGAGGACTTTGGGATGCATTATACTAAACGAGAAAAGTGCTGTCTATTCATCGAGAGATTGGATTGTTTATGCTGCAACAAAGATCATTGTTCTCAGAAACACATCACCCAGTGTAGACTGCAGATGAGCTGCTGATAGCATGACATGTATGGGGACAGACTGATCTATTAGGGATTGTTCTGTGCCCATCATTCTTCTTCATCCTGTGTAAAGAGGCTGGGAAACAAGCGTCGAACGACTTCAGTATTGTCGATCACGCTGGTTTAGCGGCCCGAACTCAGCGCAAGTAAGTGCAACCGAAATGTTTGTGTGATGGTGCAATATGTCAACATTTGGGGCCATACTTTAAACTTTTGCCCAGGGCCCCACTTTCTCTAAAACCGGCACTGCCCACACACAAACCTCTACATTGTATAATGGCCCCCACTACACCTCCAAACAGTATAACGGCCACCACATAGCCCTCCAAATGGTATAAGAGCCTTCACATAGCCATCCAAATGGTATAGTGGCCCCACATAGCCCTGTAAACAGAATATTGGCCCCCATATAGCCCTCCAAACTGTATAATGCCCTCCGAACATTATAATGGCCCCTATATAGCCTCCATATATTATAACTAGTTATTGAGCCCGTTCTACGCCCGAATGGCGAGCATTTTTATTGGTATATGGTCTCCCATCCTGGTATTTGTGCTGCCCCCATCCTGGTATTTGTGCTGCCCCCTTCCTGGTATTTGTGCTGCTCCCTTCCTGGTATTTGTGTTGCCCCTTCCTGGTATTTGTGCTCCCCAATCCTGTTCCTCCATCCTGTTATGTGCTGCCCTCATCCCAATCCTGGTATGCATGGCACCCCTCACCCTCAATCCTGGTATGTATGTCACCCCTCACCACTAATCCTGGTATGCATGGCACCCCTCACCCCCAATCCTGGTATGCATGGCACCCCTCACCCCCAATCCTGGTATGCATGGCACCCCATCCCTCATCCCAATCCTGGCATGCATGGCACCCCTCATCCTGGTATGCATGGTACCCCTCATCCCTATCCTTCTATGCATGGTACCCCATCCCTCATCTCTATCCTGGTATGCATGGCACCCCTCATCCCTGTCCTGGTATTCATGGCACCCCTCATCCCTGTCCTGGTATGCATGGCACCCCTCATCCCTGTCCTGGTATGCATGGCACCCCTCATCCCTGTCCTGGTATGCATGGCACCCCTCATCCCTGTCCTGGTATGCATGGCACCCCTCATCCCTGTCCTGGTATGCATGGCCCCCTCAGCTTTATCCTAGTATGCATGGCACCCCTCATCCCTGTCCTGGTATGCATGGCACCCCTCATCCCTGTCCTGGTATGCATGGCACCCCTCATCCCTGTCCTGGTATGCATGGCACCCCTCATCCCTGTCCTGGTATGCATGGCCCCCTCATCCCTGTCCTGGTATTCATGGCACCCCTCATCCCTGTCCTGGTATGCATGGCCCCCTCATCCCTGTCCTGGTATTCATGGCACCCCTCATTCCTGTCCTGGTATGCATGGCCCCCCTGATCCCCATCAAGCTGTACATAAAAAATGAACACTCCTACTCACCTTTCTTCTCTCTCCTCCAGCGCTGCGTCCTGTCTGCCTGCACTGATCTCTCCATGTGAGCCGCGCATGACGTCACTGCCATGCGCGGCTCACAATGAGACAGATCAGCTGCCGGAAGTCACTGCTCCCCGCGCCAGGACTGTGTGCGCGGGGAGCAGTGACGTCACTCTCCTCCATAGCCGGCACACCGCGGAGCCACGCTGCGGCTGCTGCTTCTGCCGGCTATCTCCTGTGCCCGCTCATTAAAGGGCCTGAATATTCACCTCCTCCCCACGCACATGGTCCGTGTGTCACGGATGTACGGCCTGAGCACGGTCCGTGTGTCACGGATGTACGGCCTGAGCACGGTCCGTGTGTCACGGATGTGCGGCCTGAGCGCGGTCCGTGTGTCACGGATGTGCGGCCTGAGCGCGGTCCGTGTGTCACGGATGTGCGGCCTGAGCACGGTCCGTGTGTCACGGATGTGCGGCCTGAGCACGGTCCGTGTGTCACGGATGTGCGGCCTGAGCACGGTCCGTGTGTCACGGATGTGCGGCCTGAGCACGGTCTGTGTGTCACGGATGTGCGGCCTGAGCACGGTCCGTGTGTCACGGATGTGCGGCCTGAGCACGGTCCGTGTGTCACGGATGTGCGGCCTGAGCACGGTACGGCGGGCGTGCGGGTACGGCTGATCATACTACGGATAGGGCATCAATGTGGAAGTCGTGGATAACTCCTTTAATCCCCTCGGTCGCTCTTCTCTGCACCCGTTCAGCTCTGTCCCTCTTATACACCGGAGCCCTGAACTGTCCTATGTCAGTGTGGCGGCACTGGTAATGAGGGGACGTCATGGTGGTGGAGGAGCAGATTGACCCTTTGGTTGCTGCATTATACAGCACCGCTCACAACCGAGCGCTGTGATGGAGAACGCAGCACATTCACAGCGGGGGCTTCTCCTACCAGAGCAGATCAGGAGGGGAACGTCCTCCACAAGCCGTCGCCCATTACAGAATCACACAGCCTCCATTCCTGGAGCGGAGAGGATCATTAATGAGGTCACATTGTAAAGTGTCTTCTTCTTACAAGCATTTTACCCATCTAGAAGACACAACAACCCTCTAATCATTAGATCAAAGCTTATTACACTTTTTACTAACTACATTTGGAGTTTTTTTATTATTTTAAACACAATATTATAAGGTCTTAGTATAATGTCAGGAAGATAAAACATTCAGTCGTTATCAACCGTCCTATAAACCCGCAGCATCGATGGCTGGAATGACGCCGGTGCGGAGAGTCCACGGCTTTTTGTTCCCATAGAGTGACGTGACCTGTGTCCAGGGCAGGCTGCAGACAATCAGCGGACGTCCAACGCACAGATCCTCCAAAGTGAAGTACTCAGAGCTATATACAACACAGAACCCTAAAGCGGTGACATTGTGGCCGGCAGACCTCCTCTTCTGCTCAGCAGTAAAGCTTTGGTCACTTTGGCAATGGCTCGGACTGTTCTACTAATCAGATGTTACGGTTAGTTTTTCTTCATATGTAAATGAGCTGTTGGGATCTCTGGGCCGGACATAGATCTCCCTGATAATCTGCCCCCAGAGACTATTGTAAATGACAGGGGGCGTTACCAGTGTAAGACATGTAATGACTGACAGTCTGCTCTCCTGATCTACATGTCTCATTGGTAACTCCCCCTTTTATTAATAATAATCTCTGGAGGCAGATTCTCAGGGAGATCTATGTCCGGCCCAGAGATCTAACAGCTCATTTACATATTAGGAATAACCATGGATTTCTCTGGTCACAGATATCAAGGTATCATGTTATTCAGCTTCCTATGACCTACAGTGGGTATGGAAAGTATTCAGACCCCTTTACATTTTTCACTCTTTGTTTCATTGCAGCCATTTGGTAAATTCTATAAAGTTCATTTTTTTCTCATTACAGTCCACTCTGCACCCCATCTTGACTGAAAAAAAACTAATAGAATTTTTTGCAAATTTATTAAAAAAGAAAAACTGAACTATCACATGGTGATAAGTACTCACTGTACATACCCATATAGACTCCGGCTCCGGAGGGACGATGCTACTGACAGGTTCCCTTTACTATGTGAACTAGGCCCAGAGTATCCCTGCAGCCCCATTCTGCTAGGAAACTGCAGTCACTCTGTAACTATTCACACGAGGAAGAACAGAAATACAGACACAACAATTTGGCCACAATTCATAAAATAGTCTAAGACAGAAATCTGACATAAAACACTTTGAGAAAACATAACATTTTTGCACAGCACAAGAACGGCTGTTTTTGCAGCTGCACCAAAATAACTGGTGTGAACAACGCCTGATGGAAAAATCAGGGCCTTTGAGTATTGGACAATACGGCCCTCCACAAGGATTATTTCATTCCTTTATAGCCCAATTTCCACATTTCCTTCATTATTTCTTTTATTATTTAATAATACAGTGACACTGTCGTACCAAAAAGGACTGGGAGTGCGGCTCCACGGAAGAGTGCTTAACCTATGGAGCCGACTCCTTGTCCCAGAAATGAAGACTCATATCAACCATTCTCAATGTGTACTCCACTACATGCTTAACCCCTTAAGGACCGGAGCATTTTCCGTTTTTGCGTTTTCGTTTTTTGCTCCCCTTGTTCCCAGAGCCATAGCGTTTTTATTTTTTGGTCAATATGGCCATGTGAGGGCTTATTTTTTGCGGGACGAGTTGTACTTTTCAACGCCATTACTAGTTTTTCCATATCGTGTACGGGAAAACAGGAAAAAAATTCCAAGTGCCGTGAAATTGCAAAGAAAGTGCAATACCACAGATTTTTTTTTTTTTTTTACCACGTTCACTGAATGCTAAAACTGAGCTGCCATTATTATTCTCCAGGTCATTACGAGTTTGTGGACACCAAACATGTAGAGGTTCTTTTTTATTTAAGTGGTGAAAAAAAATTCCAAAGTTTGGTTAAAAAAAAAAATGGTGCCATTTTCCGAGACCCGTAGCGTCTCCACTTTTTGGGATCTGGGGCCAGGTGAGGGCTATTTTTTTTGTGCACCGAGCTGAAGTTTTTATTGATGCTATTTTGGGGTAGATCCGATGTTTTGATCGCCCTTTATTGCAATTTTGTGGCGACCAAAAAATTAATTCTGGCGTTTAAATTTTTTTTCTCTTTACGCCCTTTACCGATCGGATTAATTCTTTTTTTATATCGATAGATCGGGCGATTCTGAATGCAGCGATACCAAATGTGTATGTGGGTTTTTTTTTTAATTTTATTTTGAATGGGACGAAAGGGGGGTGATTTAAACTTTTATATTTTTTTATATATTTTTTAAAACATTTTTTTTTTCACTTTTTGCTTGCTTCTATAGTCTCCATAGGAGACCAGAAGCAGCACTCATTTGATCGGCTCTGCTGTATACAGGGGACTAGCAGATCCCCTGCATGCAGCAGAAATGGTCCTGTGCTATGAGCGCCGACCACTAGGTGGCGCTCATAGCGACCAGCTCATGACAACCACTGGTGTCTGCTGCAGACCCAGGGTTGTCATGACCACCCATCGGCGACCCGCGATCATGTGACGGGGTCGCCGATGGGTGGGGTAAGTGATGCGCTTCCCGGAAGCGCGAGTTAAATGCCGCTGTCGGAGATTGACAGCGGCATTTAACATGTTAACAGCCACGGGTGGATCGTGATTCCACCCGCGGCTGTTACGGGCACATGTCAGCTGTAATAATCAGCTGACATGTGCTCGGTTCAGTGCGGGCTCAGCGCCGGAGCCCTCACTGAACCGGGCGTGATGGCCTAGAGCGTACTAGTACACCCTATGTCGTAAATGGGTTAAAGGGAGTCCTGTTTAAGCATGTAGTGGAGTACACATTGACTCCTAATACAACAGCATATTATCCAGCTTTGTCTTGTACGTACAGTACAGACCAAAAGTTTGGACACACCTTTTCATTTAAAGATTTTTCTGTATTTTCATGACTATGAAAATTGTACATTCACACTGAAGGCATCAAAACTATGAATTACCACATGTGGAATTATATACGTAACAAAAAAGTGTGAAACAGAAAATACGTCTTATATTCTAGGTTCTTCAAAGTAGCCACCTTTTGCTCTGATGACTGCTTTGCACATTCTTGGCATTCTCTTGATGAGCTTCAAGAGGTAGTCACCGGAAATGGTTTTCACTTCACAGGTGTGCCCTGTCAGGTTTAATAAGTGGGATTTCTTGCCTTATAAATGGGGTTGGGACCATCAGTTGTGTTGTGCAGAACTCTGGTGGATACACAGCTGATAGTCCTACTGAATAGACTGTTAGCTGATTTTTTTCTTGCCATAATACAAATTCTAAGTAAAGAAAAATGAGTGGCCATCATTACTTTAAGAAATGAAGGTCCGTCAGTGTGAAAAATTGGGAAAACTTTGAAAGTGTCCCCAAGTGCAGTTGCAAAAACCATCAAGCACTACAAAGAAACTGTCTCACATGAGGACCGCCCCAGGAAAGGAAGTCCAAGAGTCACCTCTGCTTCTCAGGATAAGTTTATCCAAGTCACCAGCCTCAGAAATCGCAGGTTAACAGCAGCTCAGATTAGAGACCAGGTCAATGCCACACAGAGTTCTAGCAGCAGACACATCTCTACAACAACTGTTAAGAGGAGACTTTGTGCAGCAGGCCTTCATGGTAAAATAGCTGCAAGGAAACCACTGCTAAGGACAGGCAACAAGCAGAAGAGACTTGTTTGAGCTAAAGAACACAAGGAATGGACTTTAGACCAGTGGAAATCTGTGCTTTGGTCTGATGAGTCCAAATTTGAGATCTTTGGTTCCAACCACCGTGTCTTTGTGCGATGCAGAAAAGGTGAACGGATGGACTCTACATGCCTGGTTCCCACCGTGAAGCATGGAGGAGGAGGTGTGATGGTGTGGGGGTGCTTTTCTGGTGACACTGTTGGGGATTTATTCAAAATTGAAGGCATACTGAACCAGCATGGCTACCACAGCATCTTACAGCGGCATGCTATTCCATCCGGTTTGCGTTTAGTTGGACCATCATTTATTTTTCAACAGGACAATGACCCCAAACACACCTCCAGGCTGCGTAAGGGTTATTTGACCAAGGGGAGAGTGATGGGGTGCTACGCCAGATGACCTGGCCTCCATAGTCACCAGACCTGAACTCAATCTACATGGTTTGGGGTGAGCTGGACCCCAGAGTGAAGGCAAAAGGGCCAACAAGTGCTAAGCATCTCTGGGAATTCCTTCAAGATTGTTGGAAGACCATTTCCGGTGACGACCTCTTGAAGCTCATCAAGAGAATGCCAAGAGTGTGCAAAGCAGTCATCAAAGCAAAAGGTGGCTACTTTGAAGAACCTAGAATATAAGACATATTTTCAGTTGTTTCACACTTTTTTGTTAAGTATATATTTCCACATGTGTTAATTCATAGTTTTGATGCGTTCAGTGTGAATGTACAATTTTCATAGTCATGAAAATACAGAAAAATCTTTAAATGAGAAGGTGTGTCCAAACTTTTGGTCTGTACTGTATGTCCCCTGATGATTCCAGTGAAGGATGAAACGCGTTGGGACGCATGAGAGGCAGATTGAGGGCAAGTGCAGGGTCTGTGTATTGTAGTGGTAGCGGTGGACTGTCCTTGTCAGGGTGGGAGCCTTTGGGAACAGGGCAGAGCAGTATCCCCTTTAGGGTCAGATAGGGGCAGAACCATATGCCTCCACTGATGTGCTGCTGTGTTTCCTTATGGATGATGGCTCCCTCCACTGAGACAGCCCAGAACTAACTACCACGGAGATTACTATAATGGGTGAGGACGTTCCGTTTTATATATAATTTTTGTCTTATTCACCATTGGGGTGATTTATATGGAGTGCATTGTCTTGCCTAACGGTAATAGTATGCACACCGCATATTTATTTTGACTATTGACTGATATGCATATGGATGGATAGACACACTGAACATTGGGGGCACCAAACTTACTCCCTGTTTCATTTTCTCCATATAGAGTTAAATGCATATTTCTGTCTTATCCATTATTTAATGGTTTGAGAATGGTTGATATGAGTCTTCATTTCTGGGACAAGGAGTCGGCTCCATAGGTTACGCACTCTTCCGTGGAGCCGCACTCCCAGTCCTTTTTGGTACGACAGTGTCACTGTATTATTGAGTATTACCATACACTTCTTGCCTTGGACATTGTTATACTTCTATATTGACCTTGATTAGGTCCTATTTTGGTTTTATTAAGTGTTACATATTCTTAAATGTAATTAATTAAAGGTTATGCTTTAAATTACCCTTGCTGCCCTATATTTAAATAACGGGTCTGGAGATATTTTGGGGTTATTTACCCTTTTGCTGCAATTGCTTTTATCATTAAACCCTATTAAAGCCTGAGATGAAATATCGGCACCGCTGCAATCTCAGATACAGCAGCCATATCTCTAAACCTCCATCTTCTGGGTTCCTTAATAACCCATCAGTGTAAAGCCCCTCCATGAATTCTGTCCGTATCTGCCCCTGGATGCCACTCACGATGCCCACAATACAGTGTTTATGGCAGAGCCGGTATATGAGGCCCCAACATGGCAGGAGCCCAGTGACGGCTCCATGTGCGGCTCTCAGGTCATGTGACCGGCATGCGGACAGCTGCCAATCCCTTTCCAACTGTCAGTGGCAGCGAGCGGGAGAGCGTTGGATTGATTGGAGAAAGTTTTACAAAATGACGTCCAGTGGAAAAGAAAACGGTGAGAAGATGAGAGAAGGTGATAAGATGAAGAAAGCAGAGATCAAGAGGAAGAGAGACGACAGCCCGGAGGAAGACATCAAGAGGAAGAAGAGGAGGAGGACTGGATCCAACGCCAGAGAGCCGGGGGACGAGGAGCCAAGAGCAGGTGAGAGGCACATTCACGTCTCACAGGTCTCATGTGGTGGTAGTCCTAGATTTATTGTAAATGTCCTATATAACCAATATGAGGAGGTTCATACAAGTCCCGGTATTAGGTGTTACTACATGTATATGGAGATATTACTGACATTGTGTTCTTATTACTAAGCCGGGCTCGTACATTGCAGTGAGGACCAGGACTTTATCTCAGGGGCCGGATGGTCCTCATGGACTTTATAGCTTTGTTAGTAGCAGGGCACGACAAAGTGACAGTTTCCCGTCAGATCTTCAGGTAGAAGGTTCATGGCTGAAATGTGAGAAATATGCAGAAAAGTTTCCTGTTTTATTACTGAAGCTCAGACCCCATTCCATGAGATTCTCCTGGGGTTTTAGGTAAATTTGAAAAATGTAATAAAAATGTCGTCAGCAGTGTGTGAGTATGTGGTAAAAGGTTCTGGCAGGTGATATGATAGTACAGTATATGACTGCTCCTCATATGGTGCACTACACGTAACAGCGGCACCTTATCAAGCCTCATCTGTGGGCACATATAATGCTGCAGGATTGTGACCGGCCCTGATATCTGTAGGTGCAGCCATTCTCAACGATATGATGTCTACACAAGCCTTATAATAATCTAGATAGAGCTACAGATCTAACATGTACTGCGATGCTGGAAAGTTTGTGAACCCTTCAGAATTTTCCATATTTCTGCATAAATTTGATCTAAAGCTACATTAGATTTTCACACAAGTCCTCAAAGTAAATAAATGACCAAATAAAGCACTTAAGTAAAAAAATTGTTTTTGTAATTTTTTAAATGAGGAAAATGATCCAATTATGAAATATCTGTTAGAGACGGTTTTTCATCTTCTTCAGCCTTAAGAGCATCAACAACGTTTCTTCTCAGGTCCTCAGTCATCTCCTTGGACCGCGCCATGATACACCACCACAATCGTGTTGTGAAGATCAGACTTTGATAGATCTGTAAATAAAACAGGTCACCCACTCACATCTGATTGTCCTCCCATTGATAGAAAACACCAAACTGTAATTTCTCCATCTAATTATCTGCTCATCCTAAAGGTTCACATACTTTTGCCACTCACAGATAAGTGATGTTGCATCATTTTCCTTATTTAAAAATGAAAAAAAGTCCTTATGTATTTGATTCATTGTTTTTTATTTGGTTCTTCATCTACTTTTAGGTCTTTTGTGAAAATCTGATGTAGATTTCAGTCAAATTTTTGTAAAAAATATGGAAAATTCTGAAGGGTTCACAAACTTGCAATCATCACTGTATAATGGCCACTTTATACAATTATATACATTTATAGGCTCCTCTTCCAGTAGAGATGAGGTCTGCAGCTTTCTAGAGGCTTTTCTCACAATCTCTACTTGATTTATTACATTTATTACAAATAATCTAATATTATATTTCTTCTTTCATTCCTTTAGGATCCGGCACCGCAATAACATCCAACACCCAACTTTCCATCAACGGGTTCCAGTTCCATCAGGTGCTGGGTGAGGGCAGCTTCGGCCAAGTAAGTATTACACCCGGTAGATGCCAGCAGTGGCCGGAGCTGAACTCTGAGCGCTGCTGTTAACCATTTAAATGTTACTGTCTATTTAAATGTAGCGGTGACCAGTGTCCGCGCTCACTGGATCCCATCGGTCTCCACAACACAACGACGAGGAATGGATGGATTACCATGGCAGCGCGGCTTGCTGAAGGCTGCTGTCACCGCCATCTTTGTACTCCTGTAAAGGCCAACCATAGGCCGAACTTCACAGGAGACCTCCGTTTCACTATTCCCCCCAATACTGTAGTATTTTAGTATATAGAACAAGCGATCAGATGATTTCAGGTTTATGTCCCCTCAGAGGGATAAAAAATAAAGTACAACATTTAAAAAACACTTGAGAATCTAAAAATGTTTCTTGTTTTAGAACTTCCATGTATGTTTGGTGTCGCCGTGATTACAGTGACCTGGAGAATTATGTTTCCACTCAACAAACACCGTAAAAAATCCAAGGAACAATGGAGGATTACTTTGTTTTTTTAACACAATTTTAACCCTTTTTTTCATTTTTTTCTGCACATTTTATGGTAAAATGAACGGTGTCATCCACCAACTACAAACTGCCGAGCAGAAAACAAGTCCTCGCACCGCTATGTCTGCGGGAAAATACAAAGCTAACCGATCCTGAAGGGTATAAATAACAATAGAGGGTTTTCACCTCTGACTTCTTTAATGCTTCTTCTCCCTGTGTTTCCTCAGGTGGTGCTGGCATCTGTCCGCGGCCAAAACATCTACAAGGCCATTAAGATCATTGAGAAGCAGGACAATGCCAAAGCCCTACGGCGAGAGAGGCGGATACTCCTGGCGGCCAGAGACTCCCCATTCCTCAGTCACCTGGATGCCGCTCTGGAGTCTCAGGTACAGAGGAGTCTTCTTGTTCCCGTCATCTCTTCCATGTAGCCATGTAGTCAGGGATAATATCTATGTATTGTGCTTTATTCCCAGAGCCAGGCCTATTTCATCATGGAGTATTTGTCCGGTGGCAGCCTTGAGTCACTTATTGAAATAAGCGGCAAATTGAACATCGAGACTACACGGCGAGTATCTAATACCCACCCAAATAAACCTCTCTACATGCATTACACCACACATGGTAACTCATCCCACCCAAATAAACCCCTCTACATGCATTACACCACACATTGTAACTCATCCCACCCAAATAAACAGCTCTACATGCATTACACCACACATGGTAACTCATCTCACCCAAATAAACCCCTCTACATGCATTACACCACACATGGTAACTCATCCCACCCAAATAAACCCCTCTACGTGCATTACACCACACATGGTAACTCATCCCACCCAAATAAACCCCTCTACATGCATTACACCACACATGGTAACTCATCCCACCCAAATAAACCCCTCTACATGCATTACACCACACATGGTAACTCATCCCACCCAAATAAACCTCTCTACATGCATTACACCACACATTGTAACTCATCCCACCCAAATAAACAGCTCTACATGCATTACACCACACATGGTAACTCATCCCACCCAAATAAACCCCTCTACATGCATTACACCACACATGATAACTCATCCCACCCAAATAAACCTCTCTACATGCATTACACCACACATGGTAACTCATCCCACCCAAATAAACCTCTCTACATGCATTACACCACACATGGTAACTCATCCCACCCAAATAAACCCCTCTACGAGCATTACACCACACATTGTAACTCATCCCACCCAAATAAACAGCTCTACATGCATTACACCACACATGGTAACTCATCCCACCCAAATAAACCTCTCTACATGCATTACACCACACATGATAACTCATCCCACCCAAATAAACCTCTCCACATGCATTACACCACACATGGTAACTCATCCCACCCAAATAAACCTCTCTACATGCATTACACCACACATGGTAACTCATCCCACCCAAATAAACCTCTCCACATGCATTACACCACACATGGTAACTCATCCCACCCAAATAAACCCCTCTACGTGCATTACACCACACATGGTAACTCATCCCACCCAAATAAACCTCTCCACATGCATTACACCACACATGGTAACTCATCCCACCCAAATAAACCTCTCTACATGCATTACACCACACATGATAACTCATCTCACCCAAATAAACCGCTCTATATGCATTACACCACACATGGTAACTCATCCCACCCAAATAAACAGCTCTACATGCATTACACCACACATGGTAACTCATCCCACCCAAATAAACCCCTCTACATGCATTACACCACACATGGTAACTCATCCCACCCAAATAAACCCCTCTACATGCATTACACCACACATGGTAACTCATCCCACCCAAATAAACCCCTCTACATGCATTACACCACACATGGTAACTGATCCCACCCAAATAAACCCCTCTACATGCATTACACCACACATGGTAACTCATCCCACCCAAATAAACCCCCTCTACATGCATTACACCACACATGGTAACTCATCCCACCCAAATAAACCCCTCTACATGCATTACACCACACATGGTAACTCATCCCACCCAAATAAACCCCTCTACATGCATTACACCACACATGGTAACTCATCCCACCCAAATAAACCCCTCTACATGCATTACACCACACATGGTAACTCATCTCACCCAAATAAACCCCTATACGTGCATTACACCACACATGGTAACTCATCCCACCCAAATAAACCTCTCCACATGCATTACACCACACATTTTCCTCCACATAGTGTGATATACTATGTGGTTCTTCTGACTGTTTGGAGAGATTTGGTGTTTAATATCTGGTACCATTTGTGGTCTATGGGGATACGTAAAGAATTATTCCTGACGCTGACAGTTCTCCTCTATCCCGATGATCTGACCACTAGGACGTTCACCGATTCCGACAACAAAGCTCTAAAAATGCCCATCGATTCGTGGCACGCCACAGCTCCATTCATTCTTTAAGGGACGGCCAGAGAAAGCCGTATATAGAACCCAAAATGGAGCAGTAGTTTGCATGCAAGGCCAGTATTTCAGAGCGGCGCTCTCTGGACCGATAGGAATCCCACCACTTGGGCCCCAAACACTGAGTAAGTTACCACTTATCCTATAGGAAGGTGATAACTTTCAGTGTTGGGAATACCCCTTTAAGCTTTACTATGCAGTCAATAGGTTATATTAGAGATTATAATAAGTTTTCCCTTCAGGATGATTTCATGTCATTGATACTAAACCATCTCCTTTTTTCATCAGGTTTATCACAGCAGAGTTAATTTGTGGCCTCCAGTTCCTCCACGGGCATGGCATCGCCCATCGGTAAGAGAAGAGGGCTTGTATTGTCTTGGGAACGTCAGTGATGTCAATGAGCTATGTCTGCAGCCTAGGTCTATATGTGAAAACCAAGTGATACATCTTCATTTTTCCTTTGCAGAGACATCAAACCAGCCAACATCATGCTGGATAAAGATGGTCATGCCCGAATTATAGATCTTGGGGTGGCGAAAGACGGTCTGACCGCGTCCAGTAAGATCTATGGACGGACGGGAACCTTCCGCTACATGGCCCCAGAGGTGCTCCTGGAGAAAGCTTACAGCGTAGCAGCAGACTGGTGGAGCCTGGGGATAGTGGTATCCAAAATGTCATCTGGAGGTTCCCCATTTTTCAACGGCCCCCAGAAGCAAATTGTCTACAAGTCAATTACCACCGAGAAGCCAAAATTTCCAACATGGCTCGATGTAGACGTGAAACATCTAATAAAGAAGCTGCTGCGGAAGAATCCAGAGAGGCGCCTGGGTGTGTCAGGGAACATCAGAGACCACCCATTTTTCGGGACAATCTGTTGGGAGGAACTGGAGCAGAGGAGAGCACGGCCGCCCTTTATACCTTTCCATGTAAGTGAAGACTTATTACAAATGGAATTTAGGGTTTATAGACTATGACGATAAAAGTGATAGAAATCCTCCAGGCTTCAGTAATGGATGGAGAAATGTTTCTATAGACTAATGGGGAGTGTTCAGCTTAGTCCATGATTCATGGTATGGTAGGTCACTATATACATACATGTCAGGTGTATATAGGAGGAGGAGAGGAGAGAAAATGCTGATTTTTACATCTCTATACACTTCTTTCTCTTGCAGCATGTTCTGGAGTGAACCATCTGGATTGGCCGGAGGATGAACCAGCTCTTCACCCTGTGTCCGACTTTTGTCACCAAGCTGGACACAGTAGGATGAACCCGCGTCACCTGCCCAGAACCCTGTGCCTCCTCCGCCCGCTGCTTGTGGACCCCACCTTGGCTTGCCCTGGACAACGACTCTCTGCTGATTCTGTGCCGTGAATAACACCATAATGCTGCCCCAGTCTCTTGGCTCTGAGTCCTCTGACCTCTGGCCTGAACTCGACATCTCTTGAAGACATGGATTCCTTTGGCTCTGAAGAACTATTTGTAGCCAAGACCATCAAGTCCGGGATAATTACCAGCATGGAGTCTTGGAGGCAGATTTCCATCTCGGCACTTCACGCGGTGGTATGAGGTAAGTATCAGTATGGGCATTTGATCCAGGGACTATTTTCCGACTGCCGTGTTCGGAGTCAGGAAGGATTGTTTTTCCCCTTATATCAGGACAAATTGGCAGATGTCATAAAGGGGTTTTTTCTCTCCTTCCTCTGGATCAGCACAGTTGCCCCCCACCATTCATCCACCCCCTAATCAATACCACAATTACTTAGTAATGATTCAGGGACTAGTCTGACGGCCATGCGTGGAGTCGGGAAGGAATTTTTCCTCACTTGAACCTAAATTGGCCGATGGTTCAATGAGGTTTTTTCGCCTTCCCCCGGATTAATGAAATGTATTATAATCGTTAATCCTGAGAACTAGTCTGACTTTCCTAAGAGGAGTTGGGAGGGAATTTTTTCCTATTCCCCTGAATCAATAAAAGTCCATGGATCTCACATATTCTTGGCATTAAATCACCTGCTTCCCATCCACCATTAATAAAACTCTGTAATTTGCACCCTAAGTCTCTGTGTAGTTGCCTTTATTCCCAGTGGCGATCCGCGCTTTGCTCTGTGCTGTATTTCTGGGGTTCTCTGGTCTCACACTGTAATTACATTTTACATTTCTGCTCTTTACACTCAATTACAAAGTGACCATGAGAATACATCATTAAGATCAATATCAGGGGTGGGCGGGCACATGCCCCCATGCCGGTCTTCTTGTTACTGTGTAGTGGTGTCCAAAGAACACCGCAAGGCAGGATTCAAGTACGGCACAGCAGACGAGAAGGCTGAAACAAAACTCCGGCTTTATTATGTACAAAGGGATTATGGTTGTGAAGAAAAAACGGAGAGTGGTGGTCATGGGGGATTCCCTGTTAAGAGGAACAGAGGCCGCTATCTGCAGACCAGACATAACCTCAAGAGAAATGTGCTGTCTTCCAGGAGCAAAAATTAAAGATGTGTCTGACAGGATATCAAGACTCTTCAGACCTACAGATCACTACCCATTCCTGCTAATACATGTGGGGACAAATGACACCGCAAGAAAGGACCTGGAAACCATCTGCAGTGACTTTGAAGACTTAGGCAAGAAAGTGAAAGAATTGGGAGCGCAGGTGGTCTTCTCATCCATCCTCCCAGTGGATGACCATGGAACAATGAGGTGGAATAAGATTCTACAGGTGAACAACTGGCTACGTCGATGGTGCCGTCAACAAGGATTTGGATTTCTGGATCACGGAATGAATTACCTATACGATGGACTACTTGCTAGAGATGGGGTGCACCTTACGAAGACTGGAAAACATGTATTTGGAAGTCGCCTTGCTACACTCATCAGAAGAGCTTTAAACTAGAACAATGTGGGAAGGGAAGCAAAAGGCCAGAAAAAGCCATACAGCTGACAAATACTATTGAGATCTCTGCTACTGGAAGTGGAAAGGAAGAACAAAGACAAAACAATTTAAATAATAAAAATATGGGAGGAAGAGAAACCAATCACAAACTAAAATGTTTTTATACAAATGCACAAAGCATGGGCAACAAACAAGGAGAATTGGAACTACTAATGCAGGAAAAGGAATATGATGTCATTGGAATCACTGAAACTTGGTGGGACGATACACATGATTGGAATAAAAGGCTAAAAGGATACAACTTATTTGCAAGAAACAGACTTGATAAACGAGGAGGAGGTGTTGCATTGTATGTTAGAAAAACGTATATCTGCACAGACATTGAAGCTTCAGAGACTGGGAGTTCTGTGGAAACTGTTTGGGTAAGAATACAAGGAGAGAACAACGGAAAGGACACCATTGTAGGCATTTACTACAGGCCACCTGGGCAAGCTGAAGATATGGATGAACTCTTTATGTATCAAATGACCAAGTTCTCCAAAAAATATGACGTAGTGGTCATGGGAGATTTCAACTATCCAGACATTTGTTGGGAATCTCTCTCAAGTAAAACTAATAGGTCAAGCAAATTCTTATCCTCTCTTGCTGACAACTTTATCTTCCAAAAGGTAGGGGAGAAAACAAGGGGATCTGCTACTTTGGATCTAATCCTTATAAACAGGGAGGAAATGGTTGAGGAGGTAAAGGTGGCTGGGACCCTAGGAGGCAGCGATCATGCTATTATAGAATTTTGGATAACTAGAGGAGGAAGACATGTGAAGACTCAAACTTCAAGGTTAGATTTTAGAAAGGCAGATTTTAAGAGACTCAGAAAGAGAATAGGAGGGATCCAATGGCTGGATGTCCTTAAGGACAAAAATGTCCAGGAAGGATGGGAAATTTTTAAAAATGAGATTCTCAAAGCACAATCATTAACAATCCCGAAAAGTAGGAATAATGGGAAGCATTTAAGGAAACCAGGATGGATGAACACAGAACTTAAACACATGCTAAAAAGAAAGAAAGAAATGTTTATTAAATGGAAAGAGGGAGGCATATCTAAAGAAGATTATAATGCAGTCTGCAGATCCTGTAGGGCACGTATCAGGGTAGCTAAAGCTGACAATGAATTAAGGCTTGCAAGAGATGTCAAAAGCAATAAAAAAGGATTTTGGGGGTATGTCAAAAGTAAAAGAAAAGTCAAAGATGCTATAGGATTTTTACAGGATGAAAATGGAGAAATGGTAAGAGAGGATGTTGAGAAGGCCGAACTTTTTAATTCCTATTTTGCATCTGTTTTCTCTCAGAAAGAAAATGTAACATCAACTGATCTTCACTGTCCTTTTAAAGGAATAGAGGAATCCAAGTTATCTGTAAACAGAAAGATTGTGAGGGAATATTTAGCTAACATAAATGAGTTCAAGTCTCCAGGTCCAGATGAATTACACCCCAGAGTACTGAAGGAGATCGTAGAAGAAATTTTAGAACCACTCTCCATAATCTTTGAAAATTCTTGGAGAACAGGAGAAGTCCCAGAAGACTGGAGAAGAGCAAATGTTGTTCCTATCTTCAAAAAGGGGAAGAAGGTGGACCCAGGGAACTATAGGCCGGTGAGTCTGACTTCTATACCAGGAAAGATCTTTGAACAAATTATTAAACAACATGTATGTAAGTACATGGATAAGAATGAAGTGATTAACCAGAGTCAGCATGGGTTTGTAACTAACAAGTCATGTCAGACTAACTTAATTTCCTTCTATGACAGAATCACTGACTGGGTGGATCAGGGAAATGCTGTAGATATAGTATATCTTGACTTCAGCAAAGCATTTGACAAAGTATCTCACACCATCCTTATTGAAAAAATGACCAAGTATGCAATGGACCAGGCAACTGTTAGGTGGATTCATAACTGGCTTAGTGATCGGACTCAAAGGGTGGTTGTAAATGGCTTCACATCCAGCTGGATGAATGTCTCAAGTGGGGTACCACAGGGCTCCGTCCTGGGACCTGTATTGTTCAACATCTTTATCAATGATTTAGATGAAGGAATTGAGGGTAAACTGATTAAATTTGCTGATGACACAAAGCTAGGAGGGATAGCTAATACTAGAGAAGAGAGAGAGAGGATTCAAAAAGACCTAAATAAACTGGAGCAGTGGGCAGCAACCAACAGAATGGTTTTTAACAGGGAAAAATGCAAAGTACTACATCTGGGCAATAAAAATGAAAAAAGCATATACAGAATGGGAGGAATAGAGCTAAGCAACAGTACATGTGAAAAAGACTTAGGTATACTAATAGATCATAGACTGAACATGAGTCAACAGTGTGATGCAGCAGCAAAAAAGGCAATTACAATTCTGGGATGTATTAACAGAAGCATACAGTCTAGATCACGTGAAGTCATTATCGGTCTTTACTCCTCTTTGGTCAGACCTCATCTGAAATACTGTGTACAGTTTTGGGCACCACATTTTAAAAAAGACATAGACAAACTGGAGCAAGTTCAGAGAAGAGCGACCAGAATGGTGACTGGTCTGCAAACCATGTCCTATGAGGAACGGTTGCAGGATTTGGGAATGTTTAGCTTGCAAAAAAGAAGACTGAGAGGAGACTTAATAGCTGTCTACAAATATGTCAAGGGCTGTCACATTGTAGAAGGATCATCTTTATTCTCATTTGCACAAGGAAAGACTAGAAGCAATGGGATGAAACTAAATGGGAGGAGACACAGATTAGATATTAGAAAAAACTTTTTGACAGTTAGGGTGATTAATGAGTGGAACAGGCTGCCAAGAGAGGTGGTGAGTTCCCCTTCAATGGACATCTTCAAACAGAGGCTGGACAGACATCTGTCTGAGATGATTTAGTGAATCCTGCTTTGAGCAGGGGGTTGGACCAGATGACCCAGGAGGTCCCTTCCAACTCTACCATTCTACCATTCTATGATTCTATGATATGCCGGGAAGAGAGAATAACAATATTTACAATGACAATATCAATAACATGAATACAGGAAGGAACAGCTGAAGCGAGTCACAAAGCTATGCTCCAGCTTTGGCAATGAAAGCTCAATGCAAAAGTACACAGCACGTTTCACATACTACTCTAGACTAGTCCCCTATCTGGCTTTCCGCTAATCGGGCCACGTTGCTACAGCATCCTAACTAAAGAAAAATACACTAAACCCTAGCACAGTTCACCACCGGTCAGTCACTGAGTATTGCGCAAATCAGACACAGATGGCAGCCGTCGTTTGTTGGTGGTGTAACCGAGCAGTATCATGTCAGTCGAGACCTTTTCTTTGTATATTGGATCTCTTTCTTCTGCAGGCAGGCAAACCTTGTTTCACTTTCACTGAGGTAAAATGTCTGGTACTCTGTGTTGTGTTACCTCAGTTCATCAGCCTTCAGGGAAAACGTTCTTCAAAAAGGGATGGATTTCTCTACTCTTGACACAGTCCTGACAACAAATCTTGATAAAGTCCACGCTCTTATCTTTCCAGAGATTTACAGTTTCTTTTTATAGACTCTCTTTATCAGGAAGAGGCAGGAGCCTCTCTGCTCCTTCAGACACACACACAGGTCCCTCTGCTTCCTGGTTCATTTCCCTCTCCCAGCACAGACCAAGAAGCAGGGGAGACACAAGTCCACAAGCAGAAAACCCAAAGGGGAGCATGGTTTCTTAAAGCCACAGTGTATTCAATGTCCGGTAAGGGCTGATCCCCCTACAACTGTTCAGGGCCCCCGCGGCTTCAGCAGTGCTGTACCACCCATTACATCCCCTGCAGTCACATCACATCTGTAATATGCTGCTGTGAGGAGACTGCAGAGGATTAACTGGCAGGTACAACACTGCGGAGGCATCAACCGGCAGCTCTGAGCACGCCTCATCTTCACTGTACCTTTAAATGTCCTGCCTCATCAGGAAGAGGAGGATGGCACATGCAGAGGCATGCTGTGCACCTGAGGGCAGGACTCATCCTGCCTGTCGGAGAGAAGCAGCAAGATCAGAGGACGGAACCAGCTGCTGAGGCAGAGGAAGGCCGAGGAGCCATGTACTGTATATAGAAGCTGTAAACAGAGGCTGAAAAGTGATGTACTGTAAATAGAGGCTGTAAACGGAGGCTGAGGAGCAATGTACTGTATATAGAGGCTGCAGACAGAAACTGAGGAGCGATGTACTGTATATAGAGGCTGCAGACGGAAACTGAGAAGCGATGTACTGTATATAGAGGCTGCAGACAGAAACTGAGGAGCGATGTACTGTATGTAGAGGCTGCAGACAGAAACTGAGGAGCGATGTACTTTATGTAGAGGCTGCAGACAGAAACTGAGGAGCGATGTACTGTATATAGAGGCTGTAAACGGAGGCTGAGGGGCAATGTACTGTATATAGTGGCTGCAGACAGAAACTGAGGAGCGATGTACTGTATATAGAGGCTGCAGACAGAAACTGAGGAGCAATGTACTGTATATTGAGGCTGCAGACAGAAACTGAGGAACGATGTACTATATATGGAGGCTGTAAACGGAAGCTGAGGAGCAATGTACTGTATATAGAGGCTGCAGACAGAAACTGAGGAATGATGTACTGTATATGGAGGCTGTAAACAGGCTGAGTGGGGATGTACTGTATATAGAGGCTGCAGACAGAAACTGAGGAACGATGTACTGTATATAGAAGCTGTAAACAGAGGCTGAAAAGTGATGTACTGTAAATAGAGGCTGTAAACGGAGGCTGAGGAGCAATGTACTGTATATAGAGGCTGCAGACAGAAACTGAGGAATGATGTACTATATATAGAAGCTGTAAACAGAGGCTGAAAAGTGATGTACTGTAAATAGAGGCTGTAAACGGAGGCTGAGGAGCAATGTACTGTATATAGAGGCTGCAGACAGAAACTGAGGAGCGATGTACTGTATATAGAGGCTGCAGACAGAAACTGAGGAGCGATGTACTGTATATAGAGGCTGCAGACAGAAACTGAGAAGCGATGTACTGTATGTAGAGGCTGCAGACAGAAACTGAGGAGCGATGTACTTTATGTAGAGGCTGCAGACAGAAACTGAGGAGCGATGTACTGTATATAGAGGTTGTAAACGGAGGCTGAGGGGCAATGTACTGTATATAGTGGCTGCAGACAGAAACTGAGGAGCGATGTACTGTATATAGAGGCTGCAGACAGAAACTGAGGAGCAATGTACTGTATATTGAGGCTGCAGACAGAAACTGAGGAACGATGTACTATATATGGAGGCTGTAAACGGAAGCTGAGGAGCAATGTACTGTATATAGAGGCTGCAGACAGAAACTGAGGAATGATGTACTGTATATGGAGGCTGTAAACAGGCTGAGTGGGGATGTACTGTATATAGAGGCTGCAGACAGAAACTGAGGAACGATGTACTGTATATGGAGGCTGTAAACAGAGGCTGAGTGGGGATGTACTGTAAATGGAGGCTGTAAACAGAGGCTGAGGAGCGATGTACTGTAAATGGAGGCTATAAACAGAGGCTGAGGAGCGATGTACTGTATATGGAGGCTGTAAACAGAGGATGAGGAGAAATTTAATGTATATGGAGGCTGTAAATATTATTATTATTTATTTACATAGCACCATTGATTCCATGGTGCTGTACATAAGGGGTTACATACCAAATACAGATATCACTTACAGTAAATGACTAACAATGATAGACTGGTAAGGAGGGAAGAGGACGCTGCCCTTGCGGGCTTGCGTTCTACAGGAACCGGGAAGGAGACAGTAGGTTGGGGGGTTGCAGTAGCTCTGGTGTTGTCGAGGTGGCAGCAAGCAAGGTCACGGCAGGCTGTAAGCTTGTTTGAAGACATGGGTTTTCAGGTTCTGTCTGAAGGATCCAAGTGTGGCGGAATCGGACGTGTTGAGGCACAGAATTACATAGGACGGGGGATATTTGTGAGAAATTTTGGAGGCGATTGCATGAGGAACAAATAAGTGTGGAGGAGAGAAGAAGGTCTTGGGAGGACCGGAGATTAAGTGAGGGAACATATAGGGAGATTAGTTCAGAGATGTATGGAAGAGAGAGGTTATGGGTGGCTTTGAAGGTCAGTGTTAGTAGTTTGAACTGGATATGCTGGGCAATTGGGAGCCAGTGAAGGCATTTGCAAAGGGGGTTAGCAGAGGAGTAGGGAGGTAAGAGATGGACCAGTCACACAGCAGAGTTAACGATGGACTGGGGCGGTGCAAGAGTGTTAGCAGGTAGGCCACAGAGGAGGATGTTGCAGTAGTCGAGACGGGAGATGATGAGGGCATGCACAAGCAGTTTAGTAGATTGGGGGTTGAGGAAAGGACGGATTCTGGAAATATTTTTGAGCTGGAGGAGACAGGAGGTGGCAAGAGCTTGGGTGAGGGGTTTGAAGGACAGGGCAGAGTCAAGGGTTATTCCGAGGCAGTGGATTGTCGGTACAGGGGAAAGAGTGATGTCATTTATTGTGATAGAAAGAACAGGTGGGAAAGATATGCGAGATGGGGGAAAGATGATGAGTTCAGCTTTGTCCACATTGAGCTTGAGGAAGCGGAAGGAGAAGAAGGAGGATATGTCTGCTAGACATGCTGGGATTCTGGACAGCAGAGAGGTGACGTCTGGGCCAGAGAGGTAGATCTGGGTGTCATCAGCATACAGATGGTACAGGAAGCCATGGGATTTTATGAGATGTCCCAGGCCCATGGTATGGATTAAGAAGAGTAGGGGTCCAAGGGCAGAGCCTTGAGGGACTCCAGCTGAGAGGGGGCGGGGTGAGGAGGTAGTGTGGGAGTGGGAGACGCTAAATGTGCAGTTAGAAAGGTATGAGGAGTTCCAAGATCCCTTTGACGCCAAAGGAAGAGAGGATCTGTAGTAGGAGGCAGTGGTCAGCTGTATCGAAAGCAGAGGACAGGTCAAGAAGAAGGAGTACAGAGAATTGTCTGTTAGCTTTGGCTGTAAGTAAGGCATTGGTGATATTGGTAAGGGCAGTTTCGGTGGAATGGTGGGGGTGGAAGCTGGATTGTCGAAGAGAGAGTTAGATGAGAAGTGGGAGGAAAGTTCCGCGTGAACGTGTTACTCAAGGAGTTTAGAAAGTTTCAGAAGATGGTGAGGGAGTACCTTGCCGACTGTACCAGCGTCCTCCGTGATTCCTCTGTGCCTTTTAATTATTGGGTATCCAAGCTGGACACTTGGAATGAACTTGCTCTGTATGCCTTGGAGGTCCTGGCCTTCCCTGCCGCTAACGTGTTATTGGAGCGTGTTTTTAGTGCCGCTGGGGGAATTATAACTGATAAGCGCACTCGCCTGTCAACTGACAATGCTGACAAGCTGACCCTTATCAAAATGAACAAGGGCTGGATTGGGCCAAACTTCTCATCACCACCAAATGACAGCAGAGTAACATAAAGTCAAATCCACTGTGCTATTTCGGGAGGTGTATTCCCATGCGCCGCTTCACACCCACACGTGGGTATACGTTTCCTCATTTCGGCTGTTTCTTGCTCTTCTCCTTATCCTCAGCCTCCACCACCGCTATACCACCAGGGTGACCGTGGTCCGTGTTGCCAGCATTGCAAGTTCCTCCGTCCTAATTTTTGGCAGCTTTTGCTTGGAAGGCAAGGCAAAGACAGTGGGAGACCCACTCCCCAATAATGGGAATAATGTTTTTAATATGCTGGACTGCATGGCTCGTGTAAGGGGCATTAAAACCGTCTTGTTAAGCTACTGTGACCTCCATGTCTCTTCCACGGGGCATTGATATTGTCTTTTTATTCCACTGCGACCTCCACCACACTTCCAAGGGGCATTAAAACCGTCTTGTTAAGCTACTGTGACCTCCACGTCTCTTCCAAGGGGCATTGATATTGTCTTTTTATTCCACTGCGACCTCCACCACTCTTCCAAGGGGCATTAAAACCGTCTTGTTAAGCTACTGTGACCTCCATGTCTCTTCCAAGGGGCATTGATATTGTCTTTTTATTCCACTGCGACCTCCACCACTCTTCCAAGGGGCATTAAAACTGTCTTGTTAAACCACTCTGAACTCCACAGCTCTTCCAAGGGGCATTAAACCATCTTGTTAAGCTACTCTAACCTCCACGTCACTTCCATGGGGCATTGATATTGTCTTTTTATTCCACTGTGACCTCCACCACTCTTCCAAGGGGCATTAAAACTGTCTTGTTAAACCACTCTGAACTCCACAGCTCTTCCAAGGGGCATTGAAATGTTGTTTCTAATTACCTCTAACCTCCACGACTCTTCCAACGGGCATTGCATTTCCTCCTAATTTTAGTCAGCTTTTGCTTTTCAATGCATAAGCGAACACTAAGGGAGATCCACTCCCCAATAATGGGTAGAAGGTTTTAAGTACACTGTAATCCACGTCTGTTTCAAGGGGCATTGCAGTTCCTCATAATTTTTGGAAAGCCTTCCATTCACTGCTTAGGCCAACAGTGTACAGGAGACCCAGTTGCTATGAATGGAAAAAACGGTTTAGTTAAGGCCCTCTGACCTCCATGTCATTTCCAAGGGGCATTGGAGTGCCTCGAAATTTTTGGTAGGCATTGCACTCACTGTATGCCCTATAACTGTGTAGCCGAACCGCTCCTTTTGGTACAGAAACATATCCTACAAGACATGTGTGGTTGACTGGCCTGATATTGATGTGAATGGTCCCTGTTCCTTCTGCTCTTTCTCCTTTGCCACCACCTCATCCATCATTCATCACCTGAAGCTTTGTTTTAACGGGTGTCATTAAACTGGGATAGTAGCAGGAAAACATCCAGCAATCCTCGGAGGAGGTAGGATATGCGCCAAAACGCTGACCACCTCAGGCCTAGCTGCTACTACATACAAGGAACAGAAAGCTAAGGAGATGGATGGCCTCATGATCATTAATAATTTACTCGCTGTGTAGTAGGCCGACCACTGCTGCTATCTACCTTCTGAACTTTGTGTTGAAGCCTGATTGACCCAGGATCCGCAATCCTCTATGTTTGGAGGACGTGTTGCATCCCAGTGTCCAACTGTGTCCCGGCTTCCACAATATTAACCCAGTGTGAAGGCGTCAGTGAGATGGACCATCCCTGGCCACATTCACTTGTCCACGTGTTTGTGGTTAGGCTGTCCTTCCCAATAAATGCACTGGGGAGGGCACAGGTAATGTTTTGGTATGCACGCTTGTGTATAAGGTGCACCGGGACAAATAGGGGCGGCTGGGGACCGTTTATGGACACCTGGCCACCCCCAGGTGGCTGGGGACCGTGTGTGGGCACCCGGCCGCGGGGCGGCTGGGGACCGAGTATGGACACCCAGTTGCGGGGCGGCTGGGGACCGAGTATGGACACCCGGCTGCCCCCTGGCGGCTGGGGACCAAGCGTGGACACCCGGCCGCCGGGTGGCTGGGGACTGAGTATGGATACCAGGCCGCTGACGCAGCCATGACGTGGTGGCCAGATTCCGCCTCCACATGCCTAAAAGGCCCAATTTGAAGTGCAAGCAACCAAGTAGTATGATATTGCAGCCTGGGGGTGGGTGGGTGGCAGGCTGCATACTTGCGCTTGCATTGCAAGGAATGGGGGAGGTACAATTGAACACTGCCCTGGGACAAGGACTTGCATGGGGATAGTTGCAAGTCTGCGTCATCTGATGCGGCAAGGATCACTTCTGATGGGCACACTTTTAGGCAGTGACCTGGGTGTCAGAGATGCTTCCAGGGGTCTTCCCCATGCTGTTCCCATGTCTTTTCAGCACTGTATGTATGTGTCACACAGCACATGGTCAGATAAGGTTGTAAAATGTTAAAATGAAATTTCCCGGTGAATGCATTTGTCACGGTTGAAAGCAATACAAAAGTGCAAAAACGCATAAAAAATGCTACTTGTGAGGATAGGCCAAGGTGTGGAGCAGTGTTTTTGTTTTTGGTTATTTATTTTACCTTATACTCAAGTCTTTACCCTGGAAAGGAAGTTTCTTAACATATTTCACAGGAAAACCATTTCAGTTTAGTTTTTGAACGTTTTATTGTGAGCCCGTAAAAGTGGCTTAATACCTCTGACCATGTTGTTGACAGCAGTGACCTGGGGGTCAGAAATGCTTCCTGGGGTGATCCCCATGCTGTCCCCATGTCATTTTAGCACTGTCACTATCGTTTTGGGCACTTTTTAGGCTTTCTACAGACTGCTGGGGGTGCCGCCGCAAAAATGCTCGCGTCTCCCATAGACTAACATTGGGCTCGTTGCTCGGGTCGAGCACCCGAGTATCACGGTGTGCTCGGCCCGAGCTTCGAGCACCCGAGCATTTTAGTGCTCGCTCAACACTAGTTGACATCCATTCGCACCATCCGTGTGACATGTACCGGAATAGAATGCAGAAGAGAAATGACATGTTTAGGTGTTAGATAGTTAATAGATCGATAGATAGATAGATTTAGGTAATAAATAAATGAAAAAAAATGACGTTGGGTCCTCCCCCCTATTTTTGATAATTAGTCAAGGTAAAGCAGCCAGCTGTGAGCTGATATTATCAGGCTGGGAAGGTTCCCGGTTATTGTCCCTTCTCAGCCTAAAAATACCAGCTCACAGCCGCCCCAGAATTGGCACATCCATTACATGCACCAATTCTGGCGCTTTGCCCGGCACTTCCCGATTGCTCTGGTCCAGTGGCAATTGGGGTAAGGATAGTCGGGATTGATGACAGCTGTGATTTGTCAAAAATCACAGCTGGTATAAAGCCCTGATGTTAGTAATAGAGAGGCGTCTATCAGACTCCCCTATTACTAACCTGGTCATCAAAAATTAAAAACACACAGAAAAAAACACTTTATTTATTTATTTATTTATTTAAATAAAGACTCTGCCACACTATCCCTGGTTCACCAATTTATTAAAAAAAAATCCCATGCAGGTTCGAAGTAATCCACCGAATCCGATGTAGTCCTGAAATGAATACCTGGAAAACATAAAAAGACAGAAATAAAAACACCAATTCCTTCACCAATTTATTTGTAAAAATGTTCCGACCAAGCTCCACCTTAGTCCACAGTTCCTCAAATCTGGCTCTGGCGAGTGTGAATAGCAGTAAAGTGACCACTTTTCACAGTCACCAAATAGTGACTACAACGCTCATCATAGCTGCTGAGTCTCACTTTCTCAGCGAGACCTGATGACGATGATTAGCATTGTAGCGAGTGCCCGGCGCCTGTAACTAGCAGCCTATGTGTGTGTTTTTATTACTGGGTTACTAAGGAAGGTGTCTGATAGAGACCTTTCCATTACTAACCCCAGGGCTTGATGCCATCTGTGACTTCTGACAAATCACAGCTATCATCAACCCCAACTATCATTACCCCGATTGCCACGGCACCAGGGCAATCAGGAAGAGTCGGGCAAAGCGCTAGAATTGGTCCATCTAATCAATATGCCAATTGTGGGGCAGCTGCAGGCTGGTAATTTTAGGCTGGGAAGGGCCCAATAACCAGGAACCTTCCCAGCCTGATAATATCTGTTCTCAGGTGTTAGCTTTACCTTGGCTGGTTATCAAAAATAGGGGGGACTCACACAATTGTTCTCATTTATTTATTAGCTATATACATGTACAGTAAGCTACACATGCAAAGCACTGATTATATATGTCACGGGCATCTATCTAAACATCTGTCATTTCTATTCTGCATTCTATTCCAGTACTTGTCACTTGGATATGTGGCACCCCAGGGGTCCGGTTGCCTCAGTGGCATTGCCTGCCTCAAAAGAGGTAATGCCATGCCTGGAAGCAAGCAGGGATCCCCTAGTCAGGGATACTAAACATGCAACACTTTCCTGGCTCCAGACCAGCAAGGGGAGCTCCTCCCCTTTGCAACTGGTATCTGGGGGCGGGGTTAGTTAGTCTTGGTGTTAGGAGTGGAAGCGAGGACGTCGAGGACTGAGGAGCTGGGGACTGGAGCTGCGCGGCAGCTCACCCCAGACGTACCGCACAGAAGAAGCGGACACCGGAGTCCGAGGCTGTGGGGCACTGAAGGCCCAGCCGCAGAAACCGGAGGGCAGGAGATTGCAGGTCTCCTGGCCCCATCAGACGCCTGGAGGCTCAGCAGCACAGAGGGCCCAGCACCGCCACGAAGGAGCGACGCATCAGCAAGTCCCGAGCTGCCTGCCATACGGGTGAGCACAGAAACGCCGCACTCAGGGACGAGGGTCACCGCACCGCTACAAGCAGCAGGGCCAAAGAGTTTAGTGGAAAGGGTAGGCCTCCAACTTCACCTGGCAAGGAGGATTCTTTACTTGCTTCCAGGCTGCCGGGGCTTCCTCTTCTAGCCAGTACTCTAGTCCCGGCTTGTTTAATCAGCACCAGTAAAGACCCTGGGACTGCACTTCCTTGTCCTTGTGTTTCTTGCTGCGCCATCAACCCCTGCACTACAACGCCCAGCACAACCTGCAATATCTACACTGCCCTGGAGCTAGCTCTTCCTCTGGAGAGCCACAGCATCCCTGCTGTAGTATCATCAGCTTCAGAGGACTGCTCCGCAGCGGCGGCTCCCTTTAGCCACATTCCACAGGTGGCCTCACAAACTCTATAAAAACTCTATAAATCCCCTATACATAACCCCTTTTATTGACCGCCCTGGGTCACGGACCGGGTCACCGCCACTGTGACATTCCCCCAGCATCTACCGGCCCGGCACCGGGTACCCCACGGCCCAGGGGGCGCGTCATACTGTTCATATGGACGGCACACGGATGCCACAAGGATGCCACACACATACATGGATAGCACCGGTACTGGTTTTTCTAGTACTGGAAATGTCAGGACGTGTGCAGGGGGCCTAAGCCTGCATTTACACATCCATGTGAAATATGCGTGTGCTGTCCAGTTTCTGATAGTACACGGACCCATAGAGTTTCATGGACCTATTCACACATTCATGAAAATCACGAATCCGTGTGTGAGATCCATGAGACTCAGAGCAGGTCCTATTCTCATCCGACTTTGAGGATCGGAATAGGACGTACTGCATGTGTTTAACATTGCACTGGGATTGTATGATGTATGAGAGAGAATCTGATAGCACACGGACATGTTACACGGATGTGTACATGCAGCGTTACATGGGAAAAACACTGCAGAAACCAGAAAAGTTGGGTCCAGGACGTCTCCCCTTTGTGGGAGTTGCCAAGTATATCAAAAGTGCATGAAGGTTTTCCATCTCAGCTGCAGATGCATCACAAGTTACTGTCTCCTTCTTTTATAAGGGGAAAGTGACTAATCAGGCCTGTGGTGAACAAAATCCTATTATTGGGTGAGGGCAGAAAGTGCGGAGGGCAGGAGGGTTTGCCCCCTTCTACAGCCCCTACTATAATAGTGACCTAGTCCTGGGATGAGCAGAATCATCCGCTGTAAAGACGGCTGTCATCAATTCAGAAGTTACCGGTTTTTGCTCTTATTTTATTCGCGCTCTTCCCCTTACCGGTGTCCATTTTACATACCCATTATAACCGATGCTGCTGGGCATATGTCCGGGTTTTATCAGCAGCACAGAGGACAAGAGCCAATACAAGTCTATGGGTCCGTGTAAAACACGTACAGCACACGGATGGCGTCAGTGTGCTGTCAGTGTACAGTCAGTGTGCCGTCCGTGTACAGTCAGTGTGCTGTCAGTGTGCTGTCAGTGTGCTGTCAGTGTACAGTCAGTGTACAGTCAGTGTGCAGTCAGTGTGCTGTCAGTGTGCTGTCAGTGTGCTGTCAGTGTACAGTCAGTGTACAGTCAGTGTGCAGTCAGTGTGCCGTCAGTGTGCTGTCAGTGTGCTGTCAGTGTACAGTCAGTGTACAGTCAGTGTACAGTCAGTGTGCTGTCAGTGTGCTGTCAGTGTACAGTCAGTGTACAGTCAGTGTGCTGTCAGTGTACAGTCAGTGTGCTGTCAGTGGAGAAGTTTTGGAATTGATTTTTCTTATGACATACTGGAAAAAAACGGATGGTCCACTGATCCAAATCACTGCTGGTACTGTTTTTTCGGCACTGGTATTATACCGAGGTGTGAAGCCGGCCCTGTGCACAGCTCGTTATCAGCGTCCATTCCCCTGGGCCTCTTGTGCTTGTTATACTCAGACGGCTTCTTTCTCGGCAGAATTCTCCAGGGGGAACTGAAGCGGCTGAAATGGCAGCACGCGGAGGTGGGGGAGGTTCCTTTACTCGGGGAGGTGTCTCCTGATTCTGGTGGCAGCGGCAGTGGGGACGTCCAAAGTGAAGAACTGTTAAGTGAAGCCCGGATTCTGCGCCATCACAAAAATCGTTTAGAGACTCGTATGCAGATACTGGAGGATCACAACAAGCAACTGGAATCCCAGCTACATCGACTCCGGGAACTATTGCTGCAGGTATGACCCAGCATCACCGCTTCTAAGTGCAATCAGTTTACAATTTTGTCAAAATATTTACTTTTACATTTCTGGTCCACAATGAAGGCGCTGGAGCTCAGGCAAGTAAAGGCTCAAATGAATGGGAAAAAATACAGGGGAAAATGCATCCAAAAGCTCATATATCAGCGAGTATATTTTACGCAGCGCTTTTTTGCCAACATTGGTTTTTGCTGCTGAAAAATCTGCAGATACTCAGCGTGTGCACATACACTTAGGCCCTGTTCCCACATTGAGCTTTTGGTGAGTTTTTGATGCTGCAGATTTTCTGCATCATTTCTGCACCTATTAAGTAAGATAGGTTACTTGCATGTTTACAAAAATACGCAGCGTAAAAAACTCACCAAAAACTCATAGTGGGAACGTAGCCTTATTAGACTGGAATTATGTGCCGTTATTAATGAGGTGTGAATACTGTAAAGAGGAGACTTTCCTTTTGGCCTCATTATAAATCTCTATGTCTTTATTATTGATTCATATAACAGATAACACCAGTGGGGTGCAAAAACTGATCGAATACTGATGGATCACAGATGCAACCCCTTCCTTACTGAGCAATTTTCCATTTTTGCATTTTCATTTTTTCCTCCCTTTCTAACAAGGGCTTGTCTTTTTGCAGGACGAGTTGTATATTTGAAAGACCCCATGCATGTTACCATATAATCTATTAAAAAAAAGGAAAAAAAATAGCTTACGTTGGGTGATATTGGAAAAAAAACTGCAATGGACACGTGAAATGGCGCATCCATTGGTAGCACTTGGTTTAAGTGCCGCTGTCAGTGATAGAAGGGTATGATAACATCACTGGTGATAAACGGATTGGACTTAAATAAACATATCGATAGTTGCAACACCGTGAACTTCACCAAATCTTTTGCCGCCTTTTCTCATCTTCCAATATAAACAATTATTTGAAATGAGGAACAATCTTCTTGCACAATTTGCAAACTGGGGAAATGACAAATCTCCACTTTGTAGCTGAATCTGCCGAGTTATAATCAGATTTAACATTTGACCATAATTCTGTAAAGTGGCCACTAAACACCCTGACTGGAGGGGATTGTGGGGCAGGTCGGGGGGCACCGGGAGCCATGAATGTGCACTGTGCAGACACCGAGCAGGTAGAGAGCAGAGACCATAGCCCGGAGCGACGGACCGATGGCGGATGCTGTCACCAGCGTGGAGCAGGAGGAGGCGGCTGCAGCACCACTAGTCTTTCCATGGTTCCTCCTACACTTTGTCAACTTCTTGGGGTCTTCTGTTCTGTTTTGGTTTGGGGTTTTTTGCATTACAAAAATCATATTAGAATAAAATTGACCTGCGGATAGAGGGTTTAGGTTTATAGCCCCTTTAGCACTTTGTCAGGGGGTTGATAAATTAACCTCAATGTTTTTTGCGTTTGTGTTTATGGCGATTTTGCATAACTGTCCTTTATATTCCTTCCAGCCAAGCATAGATGACAGCAAGTCTTCCTGCACTTCACAGATGGACTCGGAGGGCAAGTGTACGACGGATGATAAGAGGGGGACGCCAGATACTGAAGCTGCAGGTAAAATGCCGGCGTGCAGACAGGAATGAGGCGCGAGGCTTCACAGGACTGAGCCTCAGGATAGTCAGTGCTATCACTATATAGTGCACATGCTCTGTAACCTATGCCGGTGTGCAGACAGGAATGAGGCGCGAGGCTTCACAGGACTGAGCCTCAGGATAGTCAGTGCTATCACTATATAGTGTACATGCGCTGTAACCTGTGCCGGTGTGTGGACAGGAATGAGGCGCGAGGCTTCACAGGACTGAGCCTCAGGATAGTCGGTGCTATCACTATATAGTGCACATGCGCTGTAACCTATGCCGGTGTGCAGACAGGAATGAGGCGCGAGGCTTCACAGGACTGAGCCTCAGGATAGTCAGTGCTATCACTATATAGTGCACATGCGCTGTAACCTATGCCGATGTGCGGACAGGAATGAGGCGCGAGGCTTCACAGGACTGAGCCTCAGGATAGTCAGTGCTATCACTATATAGTGCACATGCGCTGTAACCTATGCCGGTGTGCAGACAGGAATGAGGCGCGAGGCTTCACAGGACTGAGCCTCAGGATAGTCGGTGCTATCACTATATAGTGCACATGCGCTGTAACCTATGCCGATGTGCGGACAGGAATGAGGCGCGAGGCTTCACAGGACTGAGCCTCAGGATAGTCAGTGCTATCACTATATAGTGTACATGCGCTGTAACCTATGCCGGTGTGCAGACAGGAATGAGGCGCGAGGCTTCACAGGACTGAGCCTCAGGATAGTCAGTGCTATCACTATGTAGTGCACATGTGCTGTAACCTATGCCGGTGTACGGACAGGAATGAGGCGCGAGGCCTCACAGGACTGAGCCTCAGGATAGTCGGTGCTATCACTATATAGGGCACATGCGCTGTAACCTATGCCGGTGTGCAGACAGGAATGAGGTGCGAGGCTTCACAGGACTGAGCCTCAGGATAGTCAGTGCTACCACTATATAGTGCACATGTGCTGTAACCTATGCCGGTGTGCAGACAGGAATGAGGTGCGAGGCTTCACAGGACTGAGCCTCAGGATAGTCAGTGCTATCACTATATAGTGCACATGCGCTGTAACCTATGCCGGTGTGCAGACAGGAATGAGGCGCGAGGCTTCACAGGACTGAGCCTCAGGATAGTCAGTGCTATCACTATATAGTGCACATGCGCTGTAACCTATGCCGGTGTGCAGACAGGAATGAGACGCGAGGCTTCACAGGACTGAGCCTCAGGATAGTCAGTGCTATCACTATATAGTGCACATGTGCTGTAACCTATGCCGGTGTGCAGACAGGAATGAGGCGCGAGGCTTCACAGGACTGAGCCTTAGGATAGTCGGTACTATCACTATATAGTGCACATGCGCTGTAACCTATGCCGGTGTGCAGACAGGAATGAGGTGCGAGGCATCACAGGACTGAGCCTCAGGATAGTCAGTGCTACCACTATATAGTGCACATGTGCTGTAACCTATGCCGGTGTGCAGACAGGAATGAGGTGCGAGGCTTCACAGGACTGAGCCTCAGGATAGTCAGTGCTACCACTATATAGTGCACATGTGCTGTAACCTATGCCGGTGTGCAGACAGGAATGAGGTGCGAGGCTTCACAGGACTGAGCCTCAGGATAGTCAGTGCTATCACTATATAGTGCACATGCGCTGTAACCTATGCCGGTGTGCAGACAGGAATGAGGCGCGAGGCTTCACAGGACTGAGCCTCAGGATAGTCAGTGCTATCACTATATAGTGCACATGCGCTGTAACCTATGCCGGTGTGCAGACAGGAATGAGACGCGAGGCTTCACAGGACTGAGCCTCAGGATAGTCAGTGCTATCACTATATAGTGCACATGTGCTGTAACCTATGCCGGTGTGCAGACAGGAATGAGGCGCGAGGCTTCACAGGACTGAGCCTTAGGATAGTCGGTACTATCACTATATAGTGCACATGCGCTGTAACCTATGCCGGTGTGCAGACAGGAATGAGGCGCGAGGCTTCACAGGACTGAGCCTCAGGATAGTCGGTGCTATCACTATATAGTGCACATGCGCTGTAACCTATGCCGGTGTGCGGACAGGAATGAGGTGCGAGGCTTCACAGGACTGAACCTCAGGATAGTCAGTGCTATCACTATATAGTACACATGCACTGTAACCTATGCTGGTGTGCGGACAGGAATGAGGCGCGAGGCTTCACAGGACTGAGCCTCAGGATAGTCAGTGCTATCACTATATAGTGCACATGCGCTGTAACCTATGCCGGTGTACGGACAGGAATGAGGCGCGAGGCTTCACAGGACTGAGCCTCAGGATAGTCAGTGCTATCACTATATAGTACACATGCGCTGTAACCTATGCCGGTGTGCAGACAGGAATGAGGCGCGAGGCTGCACAGTACTGAGCCTCAGGATAGTCAGTGCTATCACTATATAGTGCACATGCGCTTTAACCTATGCCGATGTGCGGACAAGAATGAGGCTCGAGGCTTCACAGGACTGAGCCTCAGGATAGTCAGTGCTATCACTATATAGTGCACATGTGCTGTAACCTATGCCGGTGTGCGGACAGGAATGAGGCGTGAGGCTTCACAGGACTGAGCCTCAGGATAGTCAGTGCTATCACTATATAGTGCACATGCGCTGCAACCTATGCCGGTGTGCAGACAGGAATGAGGCGCGAGGCTTCACAGGACTGAGCCTCAGGATAGTCAGTGCTATCACTATATAGTGGACATGCGCTGCAACCTATGCCGGTGTGCAGACAGGAATGAGGCGCGAGGCTTCACAGGACTGAGCCTCAGGATAGTCAGTGCTATCACTATATAGTGCACATGCGCTGTAACCTATGCCGGTGTGCAGACAGGAATGAGGCGCGAGGCTTCACAGGACTGAGCCTCAGGATAGTCAGTGCTATCACTATATAGTGTACATGCGCTGTAACCTATGCCGGTGTGCAGACAGGAATGAGGCGCGAGGCTTCACAGGACTGAGCCTCAGGATAGTCAGTGCTATCACTATATAGTGCACATGCGCTGTAACCTATGCCGGTGTGCAGACAGGAATGAGGCGCGAGGCTTCACAGGACTGAGCCTCAGGATAGTCAGTGCTATCACTATATAGTGTACATGCGCTGTAACCTATGCCGGTGTGCAGACAGGAATGAGGCGCGAGGCTTCACAGGACTGAGCCTCAGGATAGTCGGTGCTATCACTATATAGTGCACATGCGCTGTAACGTATGCCGGTGTGCAGACAGGAATGAGGCGCGAGGCTTCACAGGACTGAGCCTCAGGATAGTCAGTGCTATCACTATATAGTGCACATGTGCTGTAACCTATGCCGGTGTGCAGACAGGAATGAGGCGCGAGGCTTCACAGGACTGAGCCTCAGGATAGTCAGTGCTATCACTATATAGTGCACATGCGCTGTAACCTATGCCAGTGTGCAGACAGGAATGAGGTGCGAGGCTTCACAGGACTGAGCCTCAGGATAGTCGGTGCTATCACTATATAGTGCACATGTGCTGTAACCTATGCCGGTGTGCAGACAGGAATGAGGCGCGAGGCTTCACAGGACTGAGCCTCAGGATAGTCAGTGCTATCACTATTTAGTGCACATGCGCTGTAACCTATGCCGGTGTGCAGACAGGAATGAGCCGCGAGGCTTCACAGGACTGAGCCTCAGTATAGTCAGTGCTATCACTATGTAGTGCACATACGCTGTAACCTATGCCGGTGTACGGACAGGAATGAGGCGCGAGGCTTCACAGGACTGAGCCTCAGGATAGTCGGTGCTATCACTATATAGTGCACATGCGCTGTAACCTATGCCGGTGTGCGGACAGGAATGAGGCGCGAGGCTTCACAGGACTGAGCCTCAGGATTGTCGGTGCTATCACTATATAGGGCACATGCGCTGTAACCTATGCCGGTGTGCAGACAGGAATGAGGCGCGAGGCTTCACAGGACTGAGCCTTAGGATAGTCAGTGCTATCACTATATAGTGCACATGCGCTGTAACCTATGCCGGTGTGCAGACTGGAATGAGGCACGAGGCTTCACAGGACTGAGCCACAGGATAGTCAGTGCTATCACTATATAGTGCACATGCGCTGTAACCTATGCCGGTGTGCAGACAGGAATGAGGCGCGAGGCTTCACAGGACTGAGCCTCAGGATAGTCAGTGCTATCACTATATAGTGCACATGCGCTGTAACCTATGCCGGTGTGCAGACTGGAATGAGGCACGAGGCTTCACAGGACTGAGCCTCAGGATAGTCAGTGCTATCACTATATAGTGTACATGCGCTGTAACCTATGCCGATGTGCAGACAGGAATGAGGCGCGAGGCTTCACAGGACTGAGCCTCAGGATAGTCAGTGCTATCACTATATAGTGCACATGCGCTGTAACCTATGCTGGTGTGCAGACAGGAATGAGGCGCGAGGCTTCACAGGACTGAGCCTCAGAATAGTCAGTGCTATCACTATATAGTGCACATCCGCTGTAACCTATGCCAGTGTGCAGACAGGAATGAGGCGCGAGGCTTCACAGGACTAAGCCTCAGGATAGTCAGTGCTATCACTATATAGTGCACATGCGCTGTAACCTATGCTGGTGTGCGGACAGGAATGAGGCGCGAGGCTTCACAGGACTGAGCCTCAGGATTGTCAGTGCTATCACTATATAGTGCACATGCGCTGTAACCTATGCCGGTGTGTGGACAGGAATGAGGCGCGAGGCCTCACAGGACTGAGCCTCAGGATAGTCAGTGCTATCACTATATAGTGCACATGCGCTGTAACCTATGCCGGTGTGCGGACAGGAATGAGGCGTGAGGCTTCACAGGACTGAGCCTCAGGATAGTCAGTGCTATCACTATATAGTGCACATGCGCTGTAACCTATGCCGGTGTGCAGACAGGAATGATGCGCGAGGCTTCACAGGACTGAGCCTCAGGATAGTCAGTGCTATCACTATATAGTGCACATGTGCTGTAACCTATGCCGGTGTGCAGACAGGAATGAGGCGCGAGGCTTCACAGGACTGAGCCTTAGGATAGTCGGTACTATCACTATATAGTGCACATGCGCTGTAACCTATGCCGGCGTGCAGACAGGAATGAGGCGCGAGGCTTCACAGGACTGAACCTCAGGATAGTCAGTGCTATCACTATATAGTGCATATGCGCTGTAACCTATGCCGGTGTGCGGACAGGAATGAGGCGCGAGGCTTCACAGGACTGAGCCTCAGGATAGTCGGTGCAATCACTATATAGTGCACATGCGCTTTAACCTATGCCGGCGTGCAGACAGGAATGAGGCGTGAGGCTTCACAGAACTGAGCCTCAGGATAGTCAGTGCTATCACTATATAGTGCACATGCGCTTTAACCTATGCCAGCGTGCAGACAGGAATGAGGCGCGAGGCTTCACAGAACTGAGCCTCAGGATAGTCAGTGCTATCACTATATAGTGCACATGCGCTGTAACCTATGCCGGTGTGCGGACAGGAATGAGGCGCGAGGCTTCACAGGACTGAGCCTCAGGATAGTCAGTGCTATCACTATATAGTGCACATGCGCTGTAACCTATGCCGGTGTGCAGACAGGAAAGAGGCGCGAGGCTTCACAGGACTGAGCCTCAGGATAGTCAGTGCTATCACTATATAGTGTACATGCGCTGTAACCTATGCCGGTGTGCGGACAGGAATGAGGCGCGAGGCTTCACAGGACTGAGCCTCAGGATAGTCAGTGCTATCACTATATAGTGCACATGCGCTGTAACCTATGCCGGTGTGCGGACAGGAATGAGGCGTGAGGCTTCACAGGACTGAGCCTCAGGATAGTCAGTGCTATCACTATATAGTGTACATGCGCTGTAACCTATGCCGGTGTGCAGACAGGAATGAGGCGCGAGGCTTCACAGGACTGAGCCTTAGGATAGTCAGTGCCATCACTATATAGTGCACATGCGCTGTAACCTATGTCGGTGTGCAGACAGGAATGAGGCGCGAGGCTTCACAGGACTGAGCCTCAGGATAGTCAGTGCTATCACTATATAGTGCACATGCGCTGTAACCTATGCCGGTGTGCAGACAGGAATGAGGCGCGAGGCTTCACAGGACTGAGCCTCAGGATAGTCAGTGCTATCACTATATAGTGCACATGCGCTGTAACCTATGCCGGTGTGCAGACAGGAATGAGGCGCGAGGCTTCACAGGACTGAGCCTCAGGATAGTCGGTGCTATCACTATATAGTGCACATGCGCTGTAACCTATGCCGGTGTGCAGACAGGAATGAGGTGCGAGGCTTCACAGGACTGAGCCACAGGATAGTCGGTGCTATCACTATATAGTGCACATGCGCTGTAACCTATGCCGGTGTGCAGACAGGAATGAGGCTCGAGGCTTCACAGGACTGAGCCTCAGGATAGTCAGTGCTATCACTATATAGTGCACATGCGCTGTAACCTATGCCGGTGTGCAGACAGGAATGAGGCGCGAGGCTTCACAGGACTGAGCCTCAGGATAGTCAGTGCTATCACTATATAGTGCACATGCGCTGTAACCTATGCCGGTGTGCAGACAGGAATGAGGCGCGAGGCTTCACAGGACTGAGCCTCAGCATAGTCGGTGCTATCACTATATAGTGCACATGCGCTGTAACCTATGCCGGTGTGCGGACAGGAATGAGGCGTGAGGCTTCACAGGACTGAGCCTCAGGATAGTCAGTGCTATCACTATATAGTGTACATGCACTGTAACCTATGCCGGTGTGCAGACAGGAATGAGGCGCGAGGCTTCACAGGACTGAGCCTCAGCATAGTCGGTGCTATCACTATATAGTGCACATGCGCTGTAACCTATGCCGGTGTGCGGACAGGAATGAGGCGTGAGGCTTCACAGGACTGAGCCTCAGGATAGTCAGTGCTATCACTATATAGTGTACATGTGCTGTAACCTATGCCGGTGTGCGGACAGGAATGAGGCGTGAGGCTTCACAGGACTGAGCCTCAGGATAGTCGGTGCTATCACTATATAGGGCACATGCACTGTAACCTATGCCGGTGTGCAGACAGGAATGAGGTGCGAGGCTTCACAGGACTGAGCCTCAGAATAGTCAGTGCTATCACTATATAATGCACATGCGCTGGAACCTATGGCGGTGTGCGGACAGGAATAAGGCGCGAGGCTTCACAGGACTGAGCCTCAGGATAGTCAGTGCTATCACTATATAGTGTACATGCACTGTAACCTATGCCGGTGTGCAGACAGGAATGAGGCACGAGGCTTCACAGGACTGAGCCTCAGGATAGTCAGTGCTATCACTATATAGTGTACATGCACTGTAACCTATGCCGGTGTGCAGACAGGAATGAGGCACGAGGCTTCACAGGACTGAGCCTCAGGATAGTCAGTGCTATCACTATATAGTGCACATGTGCTGTAACCTATGCCGGTGTGCGGACAGGAATGAGGCGCGAGGCTTCACAGGACTGAGCCTCAGGATAGTCAGTGCTATCACTATATAGTGTACATGCACTGTAACCTATGCCGGTGTGCAGACAGGAATGAGGCGCGAGGCTTCACAGGACTGAGCCTCAGGATAGTCAGTGCTATCACTATATAGTGTACATGCACTGTAACCTATGCCGGTGTGCAGACAGGAATGAGGTGCGAGGCTTCACAGGACTGAGCCTCAGGTTAGTCAGTGCTATCACTATATAGTGGACATGCGCTGTAACCTATGCCGGTGTGCAGACAGGAATGAGGAGCGAGGCTTCACAGGACTGAGCCTCAGCATAGTCAGTGCTATCACTATATAGTGCACATGTGCTGTAACCTATGCCGGTGTGCAGACAGGAATGAGGCGCAAGGCTTCACAGGACTGAGCCTCAGGATAGTCAGTGCTATCACTATATAGTGCACATGCGCTGTAACCTATGCCGGTGAGCAGACAGGAATGAGGCGCGAGGCTTCACAGGACTGAGCCTCAGGATAGTCAGTGCTATCACTATATAGTGTACATGCGCTGTAACCTATGCCGGTGTGCGGACAGGAATGAGGCGCGAGGCTTCACAGGACTGAGCCTCAGGATAGTCAGTGCTATCACTATATAGTGCACATGCGCTGTAACCTATGCCGGTGTGCGGACAGGAATGAGGCGCGAGGCTTCACAGGACTGAGCCTCAGCATAGTCAGTGCTATCACTATATAGTGCACTTGTGCTGTAACCTATGCCGGTGTGCAGACAGGAATGAGGCGCGAGGCTTCACAGGACTGAGCCTCAGGATAGTCAGTGCTATCACTATATAGTGCACATGCGCTGTAACCTATGCCGGTGTGCAGACAGGAATGAGGTGCGAGGCTTCACAGGACTGAGCCTCAGGATAGTCAGTGCTATCACTATATAGTGTACATGCGCTGTAACCTATGCCGGTGTGAGGACAGGAATGAGGCGCGAGGCTTCACAGGACTGAGCCTCAGGATAGTCAGTGCTATCACTATATAGTGCACATGCGCTGTAACCTATGCCGGTGTGCAGACAGGAATGAGGCGCGAGGCTTCACAGGACTGAGCCTCAGGATAGTCAGTGCTATCACTATATAGTGCACATGCGCTGTAACCTATGCCGGTGTGCAGACAGGAATGAGGCGCGAGGCTTCACAGGACTGAGCCTCAGGATAGTCAGTGCTATCACTATATAGTGCACATGCGCTGTAACCTATGCCGGTGTGCGGACAGGAATGAGGCGCGAGGCTTCACAGGAATGAGCCTCAGGATAGTCAGTGCTATCACTATATAGTGCACATGCGCTGTAACCTATGCTGGTGTGCGGACAGGAATGAGGCGCGAGGCTTCACAGGACTGAGCCTCAGGATAGTCAGTGCTATCACTATATAGTGCACATGCGCTGTAACCTATGCCGGTGTGCGGACAGGAATGAGGCGCGAGGCTTCACAGGAATGAGCCTCAGGATAGTCAGTGCTATCACTATATAGTGCACATGCGCTGTAACCTATGCCAGTGTGCAGACAGGAATGAGGCGCGAGGCTTCACAGGACTGAGCCTCAGGATAGTCAGTGCTATCACTATATAGTGCACATGCGCTGTAACCTATGCCGGTGTGCAGACAGGAATGAGGCGCGAGGCTTCACAGGAATGAGCCTCAGGATAGTCAGTGCTATCACTATATAGTGCACATGCGCTGTAACCTATGCCAGTGTGCAGACAGGAATGAGGCGCGAGGCTTCACAGGACTGAGCCTCAGGATAGTCAGTGCTATCACTATATAGTGCACATGCGCTGTAACCTATGCCGGTGTGCAGACAGGAATGAGGCGCGAGGCTTCACAGGACTGAGCCTCAGGATAGTCAGTGCTATCACTATATAGTGGACATGCGCTGTAACCTATGCCGGTGTGCAGACAGGAATGAGGCGCGAGGCTTCACAGGACTGAGCCTCAGGATAGTCAGTGCTATCACTATATAGTGCACATGCGCTGTAACCTATGCCGCATGTTTCTCTATTGGTGGGGATATTGCGGGAGCTGACACTACTACTCTCATCATGGTCCGCAACTGTTTCTGATCACAGTGGCGGCAGGGAACCATGATGAGGGCAGCGTTCAGCACCGGAAGCTTGGGGACAGCGCTAACTGTGCACTGATTTCCAGGCGCTGGTCCCTGTGATCCTGATGCAGCACACGGGAGGCACACGGTTGCCACACATGTGACACACTCAGACACATGGGACATGGATATCTCCGGTTCTGTTTTTTCCGGTACTGGAGATATATGGACGTGTGAAACCGGCCTTAGGCTGGTTTTAATGCATGGACCAGTCTTGGGTCTGCTGTCCCAAATTTGACAGCCTTATGCAGCTAGATCTAGAAATATTTGGACACTGACAAGTTTTGGCATTTTAGCTGTTTACCAAAACATATTCAAGATCCAGTTCTATAATCAATATGAGCTTAAAGTGCCGACTCTCAGCTTTAATGTGAGGGTATTCACATCCTAATTGGGGGAGGGTTAGGAATTACTGCTCTTTAATATATACAGTTGTGCTCAGAAGTTTACATACCCCGGCAGAATTTTTCCTTTCTTGGCCTTGTTTCAGAGAATATGAATGATAACAAAATAACTTTCTCTCCACTCATGGTTATTGGTTGGGTGAAGCCATTTATTGTCAATCTACGTTGTTTCCTCTTTTTAAATCTTAATGACAACTTTTATGTTTTTAAATATTTTTTTTTAAATCAAAATTTATGAAACATTTGTGAAAGTGAAAATATATAGAATAACTATTCAGAGGCGTACAAGGATCGAGGCAAGAAAAAGCTCCTACTGCAAGTATGACCGAGCAATAGGAATAGGAGGCAAGTGTAATCAGTCAATTGCATCTGTAATATACAGCTGAGGTTAGAAGCAGGGGACATGCGATGGGAAGAGAGGGTCCGGCAGACTTGGTGGAATATTGGATTTGTTACAGGTTCGGTTTGACAGGGCTCAAACCCAAATGTGATGAAATACCGTAGGTTGTCCTAGTAGATTTATGGAGTAGTATGGAAGGACAACCCAAGAAAGCCAAGAGTGGTATTGGGGGAACTCTCTAAAGAGTGGGGTTGATTGAGAAAAGAAATCAGAGTAGGTTAGTTTTTTATCTGCCACCATGTGTTGTGACGTTGGGACTAGGAGAAAGTACTTAAAAATATTATTTTTTATCACTTTAATAAAGCTGGGAAAGCTAAACAACAAAGTCATGTCCAGCGTGAGTTTGAACCAAAGGCCAAATCTAGTTTTCTGCTGCCTAAGTCAGAAATTAATGTGGAGCCCCCTCCATCCTGCAAAAATAACCCTTCATATCTCAAGAATCTGGACTTACACGGTTGTCCCAGGGTTGGGGCCATAGACTAGACTGCTGGCTGGTGGTGCAGGATGGCAGGTGTAGTCAGTTCACCGGGTCACAATCAGGAGGGCAGGCAAAGTATCAGGAGACAGACGAATAACAAATAGGCTGAGTCAAGAACAAGACACCTAGAGATAAATCCGGAGTTTAGGAGCGGCAAACCAGAGGAAGAACTGGTCTTCATCATTCAAGTCCTAGGACTGTGGACTTACACAGTTGTCCCCTGGTTGGGGCCATAGACTAGACTGGTGGTGCAGGATGGCAGGTGTAGTCAGGTCACCAGGTCACAATCAGGGGGCAGGCAAAGTATCAGGAGACAGACGAATAACAAATAGGCTGAGTCAAGAACAAGACACCTAGAGATAAAACCGGAGTTTAGGAGCGGCAAACCAGAGGAAGAACTGGTCTTCATCATTCTAGTCCCAGGAATGTGGACTTACACAGTTGTCCCCGGGTTAGGGCTATTAAATAGGCAGCTGGCTGGTGGTGCAGGCTGGCAGGTCTAGTCAGGTCGCTGGGTCAGAATCAGGAGAGCAGGCAAAGTACAAAATCAGAAGATAGAAGAATACTGATAATCTTGTGCTGATAAAACACTGATTGTATTGAAACAGCAAAACACAGCCCAATAAGTGTCACATCACTGGAATTGTGCCCTCTGTTCCTACAGAATGCTGCTCACAGATTACATAATAAAACCTGCTGACATATTCCCTTTAACACTTCTATTTTGTTAAAGCATTCTTAATTTGCAAAAGGTTAAGGCTGGTACAGAAAAAAAAGTGGCAACATAAACAAAAAATGTTGAAGCAGCTATTGTGGTAGTCAGCTGGTGAGTTTTGGAGGGTCAGATTTTAATGTAATTTTTTGTAGGCATAATGGGGCATATGGACAAGGGCTGTCTTTGTGAGATAACCTTCTGGTAAATGCACGGTATTTCAAGTATTTCTGTGTATTTCTCACATAACCTTCACACAGAAATGTACAGGCCCACACAATAACATTCTGTATGATTCTCTCTAGATGATGTGGACAGTGGAACTAGGGACGTCAGCTTACATCTGGAGGACATCATGGAAAAGCTAAGGAACGCTTTTCCAAGTACAAAAGATAAGGAATTATGCGGTATGTGAATTTGTGCAAAAATGTTATATTAATACAATTGTTTCATCAAACCTTATATCTTGTGTTTATCTTCTCTGTATTAATCATCATAACAATTTTCTAATTGCTATTTTCATGATATACAGACTGTTCAGTGGGGGTGCAATTGCCAAAACGCCCCACCAGCCAGACCAATTGCTATCAGAACTCTTATTAAGCTATCCCTGTGATGAGACAATGTCTTTAAACAGGACATTTTATCAAATGTTTCATGTTGAACTGGACACAGAATGTTACAGTGGTTGCAGAGTGGAATAAAACATTTTTCACATTTTAATTTCATCTTTCCGTTGCAGAAATATTAGCAATCAAAGTATCTGGGAAATAATGATTTAATTTTGTGTCTACGTGGATCTTATCAGATAGTTTTCTTTGGGGGTGTGTACTTCTTCCACCTGTTTGACATTGACCAATCATAAGCAGGCAGAAACACACAGGGAGATAAGAACACGCCCCCACCATAGCTTAGAGCAGGCTTTCTCCTGTGTGAGACATAAAATGACAGACAGCCTAATCTCACTGCAGAGCCATTACAAGTTTTGTGAGCACAGCAGACCTGTGTGTCATTACTGACACCTCCTGGCAGTCCATGTGTGAGGTGTTCTAATGTGACACAGCTAAACTCAGCAGTGCTTCTTCCCCCTTCCCAGACTGCTAGATGAAAGCTCAAAGGTGTCAGCAAGGACACTCTAATCTGCTGTGCTCACAGCAACTTGTAATCTATCTGCAGTGAGAACAGACTGTCTGTTATTATATGCCTCACACAGGATTAACCTGTTCTGAGCTATGGTGGGATATTTTCTTTTTCCTGTGTTGCTGTCTGCTTATGATTGGTCAGTGTCATACAGGGGCAAGAAGTACACGCCCCCAGTGAAAACTCTCTCATCTGGACTTAACGTAAATTAACTTAGCTGCCAAATGCTTTGATTGCTAATATCTCCGCAACATTTTCCTCTGCAACCACTATTATATTGTGTGTCCAGTTCAACATGAAAAATATGGTGAAAGGTCCTTTTTAAAACAAGAAAGTGTAATTCTTACTTACTAGTCTTCTTTTCATGCTGTAGGTGGCGACACTACAAACCAGGAACCTCCAACTCTGCCATCGTGATACTGGACTCTCTTTCTACACATCCTGCAAAAGTATTAATTGGCTTCACAATAAGTAACTTTGAAGAAGCAATATTTGCACTTCACGGCCAATCAAAGATGCATCAAAGATTAAAGACTGACAGTTTTTATACTGAAAGTGATGATTTGTTACATTCATTCTTCAGAGAGAGCTGCAGACAAGAGGAGAAAATATCACATTTCCTCATTGTCTTCTTTTTTCTAGTTTGGTAATTCTCGGACTCAGCAGTTTAATGTTGGATTTATTCATTTGACATTTGCCAGTAAACAGGATAGTTACAGTTTAGGCCAAGTATGGGGCGGGAGGATTTGCGCCTTTTACTTGCACCAAAAGTTAACAAATTGGCAAACATATTTTGAAATGTTTAGACACCAGCGTCGAGCGTGACGCAAATATTTCTAAAAAGTCAGGTGTATAATAAATCTAAGGCCACATTCATACATCTGTATGTCACAGTCCAAGTGCGGACCATGAGTCTCCTGAATCCATCTCAATAGCTTCCTTTGTGCCTTTGAAACTGTTGAGTTTGGTTCTAGAGATGCGCAGTCAGTACTTGGGACTGTGATATACGGACGTCTGAACTTGACCTAATAGTGTGCAGCCGACATAAGGACCACCTGGTTAATCAGTCCTTTCAAGAAACTGCATCACTTAAACAAGAAGACTTCTTTATCAAAGGCTTAAAAAACCTTCTATGGTTCATAAATAAAGATAAATAGATCAATATAACAGGATATCAATATAAATGGGGAATACATATGAAGAAAAGTTGGGTACACCTGGTAGGTAAAGTATATGGCACACTATATATACACCACAGAAGGTCAAACAACGTGTCCCAGGTACAGACATAGTGTCAATACATCATAAATAACCAATGCAGGTCACATGTGATATTTAAAAAAAAAGTGATTGTCAATCAGTTATATAATAACGTTACCTATAGTGCACCAGACCAGGGACCCACCACACCCGACGCGCGTTTCAAGGAGAAATGCTTCTTCCAGGGTTAATGTTACCTCTATTCCTCTCTGTTATTACATGCATAGTCCTTCCATATTTTGTGGTTTTATATGCAGATCATGTTGTGACTTATTATTATATATCTGATTGATATTCATTTTTTTTTAAATATCACGTGATCTGCATTGGTTACTTATGATACTATGTCTGTATCTGTGACATGTTGTTTGACCTTCTTTGGTGTATATATTGTGTGCCATATACTTTACCTACCAGGTGTACCCACCTTTTCTTCATCTGTATCCCCCATTTATGTTGATATCCTGTTATATTGATCTATTAACTTTTATGGTTCATAAAGATATTTTTAAGCCTTTGATAAAGAAGTCTTCTTGTGTAAGTGATGCTGTTTGTTCTTGCTTCTTCTGTGGCGGTGATGATTATGGATTGAGGATTGCTTGGTGTCACACTTTCAGGAAACTAGTAGTGGCTTTTTGTGCGCTGGGCCGTGTTCAGACAGCCATATGAAAAGTCCAGTTAGTCTCATCAGCAAGTTGCAGATGTGATTGGCTGTGTGCTAGACAGCCGGCTACTATTTTTTCCATGTGGGCTATTGCTTCTTGTGTATAAATGCCCATGTGCACTTGTAGTTAGTCAGAGTTCTTCCCATGTGTGCGCCATTACGCACAAGGATGAAAACCCCCCACTGGTCTGAACGCGCCCTTACTGGATGCATTAGACAAACTTGAAAGAATATGGTTCGAGTAGGAGGCGAAATTCACAAACATTCAAAGCGCAAAGAGTAACCGTCATCTTACTTCTTACACATGAACATAAGCGACCTTGTAATATATCAGAGGAATCCGCTTCTTTCTCTGTCAGGACTGATCATTTGTTTTCAAAATTCTCAATTTCTGGGTAAAATGTCCCCATGTCTTCAGTATTCCATTACTGAGATAGGAGATGGCGGTTGGTGCTTATAAGATTCTACATTGCGGACAGGTGGGAGGAGCTAGAGATACAGCTCCTCCCACCTCATCCCCCCTCCATCTACATAGGAGATGACAGTTACTACAGATAATATACTATCTCAGTAATGGAACAATTTCACTGAATACTGATTTTACCCAGGAATTGAGACTTGTGAGACTGACTGATCAGTCCTGACGGAGAAAGAAGCGGATTCCTCTGATAAGATATATTACAAAGTTTCTTATTTTCATTGATTTAGGAACTAAAAATCTAAATGACTGTCACCCTTTAAAATCCTAGGCGCCAGACACTTTGCTGTGTATGTAGAATGTTACTATACCCGTTATTTTGTTGGATGTTTCAGAATGTTGCTGCGTACTCCAGGTAAGGCCAGAAAAATCCTTCTACAAAATGAAAAACTAAAAACCCACGCCATGAAAACTGCTTGAAATTCAGGGTATTTATTTTTTTGGTTTTTTGAGGTTTTGTATCAGATAAATCTCAATATACGGACGCGTTTTCTCAAAGAAAGTCATTAATGAAGTGGAAGCACAATCCGTCCACATGCCTAACACTAACAGACCTCCATAACGCCTCCAGCGTTCCTATCAGATTGTGCAGAGCTGGATTGTTGTGTATTTTGTGTGTTTGATGCTTGAGGAGTAAGGCAGAGTCATGGATATTGGGCTGTAGAACAATGCGGGAAGGTGAGGAAACACTCCTGACACTTTCCAAGTGTAAGACGTTTTCCTGTTGTGCAGAAGTTGTGTGACGTTCCCTGCGCAGCTCCGTGCGCTCCTCCGCACCGAGGACGGCTGCCGGCGTAAAACCAGTACGGTCTTATGTACAGAACAGACATTACCAGCGCAGGCTGCAACTGTGAAAACCGCTAGACCAGTAACTTACATTGGTCAGAGTGCAGTCTGCTGGCGCAGAAACCCTGATTCCAGCGATGTGTCACTTACTGAGCCCTGTATAACTCTGCCCCAAACCACTGATTTGCAGCTTTCTGCCTATGCACAGTGTACACAGAAAGCAGCCAATCAGTGGACTGGGTGGGGTTATACAGAGCTCATGTATACGGAGGACTACTAGTCCTCTAGTGATAATCTGTTGACAAAAACAGTGATTTTAGCAAAAGGGCAACAAGCAGCCCAGTAAGTCACACATCGCTGGAATCAGGGTCTCTGTCTCTACATTATGCTGCGCTTAGATTAGGTGGTAAAAACCTGGTGACAGATTCCCTTTTACAATTCCCAGTGACTTGAGTGTCTTCTGCTGGCTGATTTTGTGACCCTGCGCTCCTTGTAGCCCTGGGTGCGGTCTGCAGGGAGTCTGATCTTACCCGATGGCGTCAGCCTGGTGACCACACTGCTGAGGACACCGTGCTGGCGGGACAGTGACAAAGCAGCTCCGCTTCACCCCCCATTCTTTATCACTAGGTGGTAAAAGCCACCAGCTGCCAGGTTATTACAGAGGACCTGGTGCGAGGAACAATCAGAGAAAAAGGATAATAAACTCCTCACCACTTCTGTATTATCACCCACTCCTGGTGTTGGCTTACAAATACTGATGTAAAATACTGACCAAATACTGACCGTGTGAACGCGGCCCAGGCGTGTAGACAGGAGATTTCTTAGCCCTTTATAATATAGCTAAACCAGTAATGAATGGCTCGGAGGAGAGCGATCACTTCTGTGTATTGTGGCTATTTACGGCCTTTGGGTGACTGAGCAGTAACACTGATGGAACAGGCCGGATAGTAATTTGATAGTAAACTGTAACACTTCTTCTTCTTCTTCTTCTTCTTCTTTAAATAAACAGTCACCATTTTGGGGCCAAATAAAAAGAAAGGTTTTTAATATTGACTATATAATGCAGTTTTCATTGTGATTTTCTTTTCCCATTTAAGAAGTATAGTTTGATCAACCACAAACTAATCAACTAACTGCTATAATATGTATTTGATATCACTTTCTATATCTAAAAGGTTCCCTAGTTTGTGTTTGCAGTTTGTGCACCAAAAAGATTTTACGTTGGATCTATGTAAATACTTTTATGCCCAAAAATGATAAATGTATTCTAGGAGTGAACCCTATATTGGCTAAGCAGAAGAACTATGCCTGCAGCTTTAGAGCACAGAGGCCCCTTCTTCAGGCAGGATTACAGATGAAGGACGGAAAAGAGCACAACATGTAGGAGATATTACAGCAGGGTCATGAGGTGGATGGGAGGACGCTTCCTAAAGACAAGCCAAGGAAATCACACCAAGGGCATTGTTAATAATGGAGGTGATGGGAGCGATGGCCTAGTGATCTGGAGTTGGTCTGGTGGAGGTGTGAACTGTGTCCATGTAGTCAGCAATGAATTCAGGTGTTAAATGGAGTCCTATTGTCAATAAGCTGCAGCATATACAAGAATAAGAAGAAAGAACGACACAATGATAAGCGCACCTGAAATCACAAAGAATAAACTGCATTTTATTTGTAAAAAATTGGACAAACAATTAAAACCATTTAAAATTGATGGTCCTGTCAGCACCCTGATCCCTCATGAAATATATAAGAATTAGTGATGAGCGAGCATGCTGTATTAACCCTTTTGGTGAGCACGCTCGGGTGCTCGCCGAGTGTTTTGGCGTGCTCGGCGTTTCTTTTAATGTCGCCGCTCCTGTAAGTGTCATGGCTGTTTGACAGCGGTCACACATGTAGACATTGCCCGTCTGACAAGTTCTCATCTGCTTCTATTAAGCCTCTAGAATACTTCCATTACTGACAATTGTAATTTTTAGGTATAAAAGTATTTACATAGATTTTCTGGCTCCCACAATGCACCTTGTTATTGTACATCTTCATTATGATGGATCTATAGTTTGGCGCTGTTCAGATGCCGTATTTATAATCCATTTCAGGAGCTTAAAGACAGGAAATAAAACGATCAGTAACAGCAGCCATTACTTTCAATGGGTTTTTAGATTTCTGTTCTGTTATGGACCAAAAACACCGAGGTCCCGATTCATAAACGCTTCTACGCCAGAAAACTGCCTCTGAAAAGCCTCGCTCTCTGCACATTTTTGTTTATAGACTTTCAGCATTTCCACCCAGCTCCGACAAACAGTGTGGAGCTGGGGGGCAGGAGGGGAGCGTGACGGCCCCATCTTGTCAAATTCATGATGAGCGGCAGCATTCCTTACCCCACAGATCTTACTCCAGTCCCTCACTGGAGTAAGCGGCGAGGTGCACATGGAGGTGCATGCATCAGGTGCCTCACACTCCACCGAGCCCCCTCATCAAGACCGGCATGAAAAATGCAGCCTTGATGAATCGGGGCCATAATCTGCACAACTTAATTGTCCATCCCCAAAAAACACGAGAAACAAATGGTCATTCGTTAGGTCGTCCATTTAATGAATCCATTCTTAAGAACTGCGCATGGTCAGAAAACTAATTGTGTTCAGAGTCACCTCTGGCTTCATAGGAGACTGGGATTGAAAAACCTTGGCTGAAGCAATCAGATAATCACAGATTCAAGCCCTCCAGGGAGGGGGACCAAAAAAATATACTATAATATATTTCCCATCACCTCCCCTTTATCCACATTAAAAATAAAGAAAGTAAAACAGAAACGTGGTATTCCTGTGTCTATAAAAGTCTGATCAAATATCAAATGAACTTGATAAGTAAATGCCGTAAAAAGGAAAAGAATAAGAATAAAATGTGATAAAAATGTTTCATTTCGCCCATATGGTATTAAAAAACAAGCCCCCACTACAGCTCCTTCGACGTAATAATGACAACACTATGAGTCTCAGGAAACGGCGAGAAAAACTATATATTTTTTTTTTTTACAAATTTCTGAATTTTTCACAAGTTAAATAAACTTTACAGATTTCATATCGACAAAATTCTACTGACCTTGACAATCATATTGAGACAATGAACGCTGTAAAAACAAAGCCTTCCCCCCAAAATAGTTTTTTCCCCACAATTTCACCGCCTTTGAATTTTTTTTCAGTTTTTTAGTGAATTGAATGGTAAAACGAATGGCGTCATTCAAAACTAAAACTTATCTCAGAGCTACGTGTATGGGAAAAGAAAGTTACGGCTCGTGGGGGAAAGTGATGTAAAAACGAAAGCGGAAACTCACCCTGTTTAGATAGGGTTAAAAGGAAATGTAAGAAATGGCAATTTAATATACCACCAATAATGCGAAATAGAAAAAACGCTCTGTAACCTATTTGCCATGGATGGGTCATGTAATTTACTAAGAAAACAGAAAGCGGCACTCCCCATAACACCACAAGGAAGACTTCAATGGAAGCTGAAGCTACATTTTGGGTGTGAGTCTTTCAGGCATGCCCTGTACTAACACTGTGTACACATGAATACCCAATCATAGGAACGGAACAAAGATGGAATCAAAATTATTACGTGTCGTACGTAGCAGAGTAATAGTGGTGAATGAACCTGGAGGTGTGCGGCACACCAGCCGATCTGCGCTCAGTTACTGACTTACAGGTTGACGATAACTGATGGTAACAGAACAATTATTGATACAATCGTTCTGTACCCATGCAGCATCGTCTCCACGGCCGATGTGATGGTGATAACTACGTTTTTTAAGCCGGCATTCATGATCCAACCATCTAACGAACGAGCATTTTGCCAGTTTGTTGGGTGATTTCCGGCATGGTTACATGGGCCGACAATCAGGAGGATCGTTCTTACCGCTGCATGTTCACTATCCTGGTCTTGTGTGAATTGGGTCTGTAATACCATTCTGACTAAGCAGTAGTGCTGGGAACATACAGCGCACCATATAAGCATTACCCGTATGCCATCTAAGCGGCCGGATATTGGCTGCCAGAAGGTCGATGCAGAGGATCTCGAGATCTGAATCAGAAAAAAGATATGGCATTTTAAATGCTAGAAAAAATATATTACGTAGCTAAAGACCCCGAATTTTGGACCTAAAACCAATATGGGGGTGCATCATGGACATGAACTGTAAATGCAGAAGGCAATTGTAAGTTAGTGGGACGGTTACTGCAAGTGATAGAGCGACGTCTGCGGGAATGAAGAGCAAAGAGAGAACATTAAATATCTGATAGTTCGGCCTCTTCACAGTTTTTTACCTAAAATTGTCCATTAAATAAACATTTGTAAATGTCATTTTCTTGTTAATGGTGAGACATGATTCGATGTGTGGACCTTCACAGAATATTCCAATGTGGGTAAAGTTACAGAACTACTGTAGTGGCAGGGACGGCATCAGCTCATGGGGTCAATGACATTCTGAGACCCGGCACCATTACACTTCAGGGACAGGATGGTCGTCATGTGGATTTCATTGTAGATTTCATGTGAAGTTCAATATCCATTAGCCCAAAGATCACTGGGCACCAAGAGAGAACTAGGAGGCTTTTATGGGGTTGCTCCCTCATTTCTCTATCAGGGCTTCAAGCTGTTCTTGCAATGAGGTCACCTAAAGAGAAAAGATACAGATTATAGCCCCTTTTAATCTGGCCGTATACTTCAGACAGTGATAGGCTACACACCTGATTGGCTGACAGCTATCCATCCCTGACCCCCATACTCCTGCTCAACCAGGCGTGCCGATGAGTGCAATGGGGAGAGGGGAATAAGCGCTCATCCAGAGCAACACGATCTGCCTTCGAGGAAGAGTATGAAGACCTCCATATACATTATCCATCAAGAACTTCTCGCAGACTGATAACTAAACCAATAACACTGGTATAACTCTGGATTGATCTTCTCATCTATATGTAACGTTTTGCCTTCTAGATGCACGCACGGCATCCAACACTCAAGACGTAATTCCACTGTAACTCTTACGCTTGTGTTTCATAGGTAAAATAATGATGGAGAATGATTGGAAACATACTTTTTGCTATTTTTTACCTGTTTAATATTTTTATTTCACTGTATAATTAATAAAGGAGTTGACTTCACAGCTCTATCAGGACATGAACATCTCTGATTTCTGCGCAAATAATGGCCTTACACTTCCATCCCCATGAATAGCGAGTGTCGGCTCATATAGCTCCCACCCCGGCCACGCCTAGAGCGAGGGTCAGCTCATATAGCTCCCACCCCGGCCATGCCTAGAGCGAGTGTCGACTCATATAGCTCCCACCCCGGCCACGCCTAGAGCGAGTGTCAGCTCATATAGCTCCCACCCCGGCCACGCCTAGAGCGAGTGTCAGCTCATATAGCTCCCACCCCGGCCACGCCTAGAGCGAGTGTCAGCTCATATAGCTCCCACCCCGGCCACGCCTAGAGCGAGTGTCAGCTCATATAGCTCCCACCCCGGCCACGCCTAGAGCGAGTGTCAGCTCATATAGCTCCCACCCCGGCCACGCCTAGAGCGAGTGTCAGCTCATATAGCTCCCACCCCGGCCACGCCTAGAGCGAGTGTCAGCTCATATAGCTCCCACCACGGCCACGCCTAGAGCGAGTGTCAGCTCATATAGCTACCACCCTGGCCACGCCTAGAGCGAGTGTCAGCTCATATAGCTACCACCCTGGCCACGCCTAGAGCGAGTGTCAGCTCATATAGCTCCCACCCCGGCCACGCCTAGAGTGAGTGTCAGCTCATATAGCTCCCACCCTGGCCACGCCTAGAGCGAGTGTCAGCTCATATAGCTCCCACCCCGGCCATGCCTAGAGCGAGTGTCAGCTCATATAGCTCCCACCCCGGCCACGCCTAGAGCGAGTGTCAGCTCATATAGCTCCCACCCCGGCCACGCCTAGAGCGAGTGTCAGCTCATATAGCTCCCACCCCGGCCACTCCTAGAGCGAGTGTCGGCTCATTCAGCTCCCACCCCGGCCACGCCTAGAGCGAGTGTCGGCTCATTCAGCTCCCACCCCGGCCACGCATAGAGCGAGTGTCGGCTCATTCAGCTCCCACACTGGCCATGACTAGGGCGAGTGTCGGCTCATTTAGCTCCCACACTGGCCATGACTAGGGCGAGTGTCGGCTCATTTAGCTCCCACACCGGCCATGCCTAGAGCGAGTGTCGGCTCATTCAACTGCCTCCCCGGCCACGCCTAGAGCAAGTGTCAGCTCATATAGCTCCCACCCCGGCCGCGCCTAGAGCAAATGTCGGCTCATTCAGCTCCCACCCCGGCCACGCCTAGAGCAAGTGTCGGCTCATTCAAATCCCACCACGGCCACGCATAGAGCGAGTGTCGGCTCATTCAGCTCCCACACCGGCCATGCCTAGAGCGAGTGTCGACTCATTCAGCTCCCACCCCGGCCACGCCTAGATCGAGTGTCGGCTCATTCAGCTCCCACAACGGTCATGCATAGAGCGAGTGTCGGCCATGCATAGAGCGAGTGTCGGCTTATTCAGTTCCCACTCCGGCCACGGATAGAGCGAGTGTCGGCCATGCATAGAGCAAGTGTCGGCTTATTCAGCTCCTATCCCAGCCATGCCTAGAACGAGTGTCGGCTCATTCAGCTCCCACCCCGGCCATGCCCAGAGAGAGTGTCGGCTCATTCAGCTCCCCACACTGGCCATGCCTAGGGCGAGTGTCGGCTCATTCAGCTCCCACACCAGCCACTCCTAGGGCGAGTGTCGGCTCATTTAGCTCCCACACTGGCCATGACTAGGGCGAGTGTCGGCTCATTTAGCTCCCACACCGGCCATGCCTAGGGCGAGTGTCGGCTCATTCAGCTCCCACACCGGCCATGCCTAGGGCGAGTGTCGGCTCATTCAGCTCCCACACTGGCCATGACTAGGGCGAGTGTCGGCTCATTTAGCTCCCACACCGGCCATGCCTAGGGCGAGTGTCGGCTCATTCAGCTCCCACACCGGCCATGCCTAGGGCGAGTGTCGGCTCATTCAGCTCCTACACTGGCCATGACTAGGGCGAGTGTCGGCTCATTTAGCTCCCACACTGGCCATGCCTAGGGCGAGTGTCGGCTCATTCAGCTCCCACACCGGCCATGCCTAGGCCGAGTGTCGGCTCATTCAGCTCCCACACCGGCCATGCCTAGGGCGAGTGTCGGCTCATTCAGCTCCCACACCGGCCATGCCTAGGGCGAGTGTCGGCTCATTCAGTTCCCACACCGGCCATGCCTAGGGCGAGTGTCGGCTCATATAGCTCCCACCCCGGCCATGCCTAGAGCGAGTGTCGGCTCATTCAGCTCCCCACACCGGCCAAGCCTAGGGCGAGTGTCAGCTCATTCAGCTCCCACACCGGCCATGCCTAGGGCGAGTGTCGGCTCATTCAGCTCCCACACCGGCCACGCATAGAGTGAGTGGCAGCTCTTCAGCTCCCACACCGGCCATGCCTAGGCCGAGTGTCGGCTCATTCAGCTCCCACACCGGCCATGCCTAGGGCGAGTGTCGGCTCATTCAGCTCCCACACCGGCCACGCATAGAGTGAGTGGCAGCTCTTCAGCTCCCACACCGTCCATGCCTAGGGCGAGTGTCGGCTCATTCAGCTCCCACACTGGCCACGCATAGAGTGAGTGTCGGCTCATTGAGCTCCCACACCGGCCATGCCTAAGGTGAGTGTCGGCTCATTCAGCTCCCCACACCGGCCACGCATAGAGCGAGTGTCTGCTCATTCAGCTCCCACACCGGCCATGCCTAGAGCGAGTGTCGGCTCATTCAGCTCCCACACCGGCCACACATAGAGTGAGTGTCGGCTCATTCAGCTCCCACACCGGCCATGCCTAAGGTGAGTGTCGGCTCATTCAGCTCCCACACCGGCCACGCATAGGGCGAGTGTCTGCTCATTCAGCTCCCACACTGGCCATGCCTAGAGCGAGTGTCGGCTCATTCAGCTCCCACATCGGCCACGCATAGAGTGAGTGTCGGCTCATTGAGCTCCCACACCGGCCATGCCTAAGGTGAGTGTCGGCTCATTCAACTCCCACACCGGCAATGCCTAGTGTCATGATGGAAAGCCGTTATTATCAGGGGAAAACTAATAAGCCCACGATAGATGGACGGGCGGCTCCTTCATAGTGAAGCCACTGATTATTTGCGGCTCCATTTCTGGTTCAGAAAACACATTAACCAAACAATATGGTTGTCAGAACCGGCCCTTGGTCTTTATACAACACTGTGTTAATAGTGCCACATTAAGTTTGGATGAAAGTAATCACGGTTGCCCCACCAATATTACTTTACACAAAACAAAAAAAAAAGTAGAGCTGCACCTCAGCAAATAAACATTGATGAAGCCACCGGCCCCAACAGTTACCTGCCAAGTAACAAGCCTGTTTTGACTACATGGACTGCAGAGGCCATAACTTTTTTTTTGATGCAGCGATACAAGGGCTTGTTTTCTGCGGGATGACTTGTAATTTCCAATGTCACCATTTTCGGTTACATATCATTTATTGATGTAGCCATTGACTAAAACGTGACATTTCAGTTATATTCCCTGGGTCTGTGCACTTGCATTGATGCCAAATATGTGAATATTCCTTCTCCTTCTTCTCTCTTCCCTCAGGCTCCGGCCTCTGTGCTAGGCCTGCCCAGGAAGCAAAGCCCATGCAGCAACTCTGCTCCCTGCCTTCTCCTCTCACAGAACTCACTCCTAAGATGGCCCCCACCTTTTATCTGCTTCTCTGTGTCTGAGCTCAGGTGATCTGCAACCAATAAGCTCCTTCCTATGCTCCAGAAACTGTCCCCTCTGCTCCTACATCACAGGGTTCTCTCCCCCCTCCCCAGTCCAGCCAGGGACATGGTCAGATGTGCCTGCATATATATATAAATGGGAGCACCGTAGAGCTGTCCCCCGGGTGTGTGTGGTGTATGCAGCTAACTGAGCCCTGGTCCACACTCCATCCTTACCTGGGAGTGGAATACCACACCTCTGTTGAGGTGCAATACTCCTGTAGCAACCGAACCCTCGGGGTGCTACACATGAGATTTCAGAAATCTTATTTACTTTGCTGACGTTATAAAAAGTTGTGTATCTTCGGTGTAAAAAAATGGGCGAAGAAAACCCGCAGTGCGTGAACAAGCCGTAATGGAGATTACACAGACGCTGAGCTGTCGCGGCTCATGTCCCTCTCCGCGTACCGCTGTATTTCCATCACTCACCTATTTGGTTGGTGCCCCCGTCCTGACCATTTTGGCACCTTCTCTGCTCATCTTCATTTCCAATAATGTTCAGGTCTTCTTCTTCTTGTCGCTCCCCCTCCTCTTCCTCTCCGTCACTGCTGCTACTAATGTCATTAAAGATCTGACGCAGCTCATCTCGTTCCACCACTTCACAGGTTTAGAAGATACAGAGAAGAAACAAGATACAACATCCAGTGATGTAGACATTGCTGCATATGTGGCACCCCAGGGGTCTGGTTACCACAGTAATAGAAATATTACGTCTGAGAGCAGGTGGGAGGTTTCTCTGGTCAGGAGCCCTAAGCATGCAACACCGCCCCCCCAGACCTGGGAGGGGAGGAATCTGCCCTTATAAACTGGGTCTGGAGCGGGATTAGGAGAGAGAGTCCCAGACAGAGACGCAGTCTGGTCTGGAGGACAGCAGACACAGGGAAAGGAAGAACCAGGAGCTCTGTAGGAGCAGGAGTGAGAGCCAAGGGCTGGAAGCCAGATAGCTCGCCCTGGCTGGAGTCACTAATACCGGACACGGAGTCCGAAGCTGTGGGGACATCCAGGTCCAGCAGCAGAATCCAACCGGCAGGGGATTCCCGGTCCTCTGGTCATAGAAGCCCGGAGGCACGGTCACAAGCAAGGGACCAGCACCGCCGTCGTGGAGCGGAGGCTAACAGAAGGCCCCAAGTCACCGGCCATACGGGTGAGCACCACACGGTATACTCAGGGACGTGGGCTACTTCTACCCGCATACAGCAAGGTAGCCAGGAAAGAGTGCAGATAGACGGGGAGGCCTACAACTCCACCTGGCCAGGGGGAGATCCTGCTTGCTCACAGACTGACCAGGCCCCTACTGCTAACCAGTACTCCCGGGAGGGTCTGCCTTATAACACCAGTAAAGACCCTGAACTGCACTGCACGGACTCTGAGTTATTCCTTCTGCGCTCGTGCACCATCACTCCCATCATCCACACTAACTGCCCTGAGGCTGTACTCCTCCCGTGGGGAGTCATCCCATTCTTAGCTGCACACATAACACCGGCCTCAGCGGTCTGCCTTGCAGCGGCGGTCCCCACTGACCGCAATCCACGGGTGGCGTAGTCGGACTATCATCATACCAATAACCCTGCCTCTGATTTGACCACCCTGGGCACGGACCGGGTCATCGCCACGAGGACTACAACCCCCAGCATTCATCCTAAAAGGCCCGCTTCCGGGTACCCCACAGGCCCAGGGGGCGCGTCAACTTTGGCGTAGTCGGCAGGATTCAAACCAACCCGCCCCAACGGGTATTGCGTGCCTGAAAAAAGACTTTTGCACTTACCTGAGAGAAGTTTCCCGCCGTCCGGAGCCATTTCCCGCCATCGGACGCCATCTTGGGTCGTTTCCCGCCTTCTTCTGCCGTCTTCCTGCCATCCGCAGCTGCTTCCCGCCATCGGACGCCATCTTCAGGACGCAGCACGGGAAGAAGAGGGGCGTGGATGCCAAAAGCGCGCGAGATCCGAAGCTCCGCCCCACGCTCCGACGCTGCGTAAGGTCCTGGAAGGGAGGAAGACCGACGCTGACGTCACAGGAGCGCGACGCAAGGTCCTTGACCCCGACGATCGACTGCGGAGCCGCAGCCTACGGAAGAAGAGCATCGCAAGGTAGGCCACGGTCCACTAGGGGGGAAGGAGTATGTCGGATACCGAGGGGAGCTCCACCGCCACACCGGCCGCCAGCGCAACCGCTGCTGCGGTCATGCCATTCACCATGCCCTATATCCCGGGGGCAACCTGGCTACCCCAGTACTCAGGGGAGTCACATACCCTAAGTGAATTTAGGGAAAGACTGGATAGCCTCTTCCAGGTATACCCCCTCACGGAAGAGCAAAAAGTGAGCATCCTGGTGGCCCAGTTAATCGGGGCAGCCCAAAGGGAGGTAAAGTCCTGGCCACCTAGAAAGAAGAGGACTGTCAGAGAAATACTAGCCCGGCTGAAAGACACATTTGATACCCGAACCTCAGCTGAAATAAAACTCAGATTTTACGGGTGCAAACAACGGGCACATGAAAGTATAAGAGACTATGCTCTAAACCTACAAGAGGCCCTGAGAGCCATTAAGCAGGCAGACCCTGACAGCATGGGAAATGAAGACAAGCTGTTGACCGAACAATTTATTGAGGGTCTACTGTGCAATGCCCACCAAACCCAGTTGCGGGCAATGGCCTTACAGGACCCTGACCTGGACTTTGCACAGTTCAAGGACAGAGCCATCCGGGTGCTCCGAGAACCGGCACCAGGTGGCGCTGTGACCCACAGGCGCCCTGCTATCACTTATTACCAGGATGCGGCACCCTTGTCTGCAGGGCCTGTGGGAGCTGATGCGCAGGCTTTGAACAATAACCCGGCTACAGACCTGCAACATCAGGTCCAAGAGCTGACTAAGAGCGTTGCCGCGCTAACCAGAACTGTGCAGTCTTTACAGGTCTCTTCTCCAGGGAAGATCCAGCTGGCATCCGGACCGGAGGACGTCCCGTGGCGCCGACTGAGGAGGACCCCACCGGCAAGAGGGAGACCCAGCGACCGATACAACGAGGATGGACGACCCATCTGCCGCCGCTGCAATCAACCCGGACATATGGCAAGGTGCTGTCATTTAAACGGGCACAACCTGGGGTAGAGGGCCAACCCCCAGGCATAAGATCGTCAGGCCCATCGAGCTGGCGTGATAAATACGTAGGGGGACGTCCGGTCTTGCCTGTGGTACTGGATGGCATTCCTATGAGTGCCCTACTAGACACTGGGTCACAGGTGACTACCATCCCGTACGTGCTCTTCAAGCGGTACTGGAATGACTCGGACATAACCCGCTACCCAGATGACGACCTGAGCATTATAGCCAGCAATGGTCAGCCCGTGCCCCAGATAGGATTTAAAGAGGTGACCATCATGGTCGGTAAAGTTGAATTGCCGGCACAAGGACTGATCATTGTGGACATTGACGGTCGCGAGAGTCACCCAAAGATAACCTTAGGTACTAAAGTAATTGAAAACTGTCTTGCAGAGGTGATTCTTATTTTGCAACAGGTTGCCAAGAACGCCAGTTCCAGCCAGCAGCGTGTCCTCCAAAAAGAGATCCGGGCACTGATGAAACGGCAACAGGTGGAACTATCTGGTGGTGAGATTGGTAGTGTGAGAATGTGTGACCCGTTCCCTATTGCCATGCCCCCGAAAAGTGAGATGATGATTTGGTGCCGGGCAGCTATTGGTCTGAGAGGTAGAGACTACCAAACAATGGTAGAACCCGTCTACTCAGACATTAGGCCCACCATTTTGACAGCACGGGGGGTGGTCGATGTACGCCATGGGAGGGTACCTGTCCACATCATAAATATCGGGGAGAGAGAAGTATACCTGCCCCGGTATGCCACTCTAGCCAAATTGTTCACCATCAACCAGAACTCTGTACAGGCCGTGGAACCCTTGCCTCCATCTCAACCAGAGGAAGGTAACGGCTCTAAGAAACCAATGGAGGACTGGTGTCAGCAACTGCATTTGGGTACTGACTGCACTCCCTCACACCAAAAACAGGAAGTCTATCGGGTGGTTCAAGAGTACGAGAGAGTGTTTAGTAAACACCCGCTGGACTTCGGGTGAGTAAAGGGGGTAGAACATCACATCCCCACGGGAGACCATCCTCCCATAAAGGAGAGATACCGACCCGTACCCCCTGCACACTATCAACACGCCAAGGGGATGCTAAAAGACATGAAGGAGGCTGGGGTAATTAGGGACAGCTGTAGCCCCTGGGCAGCTCCACTAGTCCTAGTGAAAAAGAAAGACAACACCATGAGAATGTGTGTAGACTACAGGAAGGTCAACCGTATCACACACAAAGATGCGTATCCGTTACCAAGGGTAGAAGAGTCCTTAGCTGCATTAAAATCTGCTAACTTCTTCTCTACTTTGGACTTATAACCAACATGCTCCCGCTGTTCCCCTGGTACCTGGAGAGCAGGTCTTGAAAAGAAAAAGGCGGCTCCATAAGTTGGACGACCAGTGGGACAAGGACCCGTACACCGTACTGCCCTCAAGCCACAATAATCCAAAGGTGTACGTCATCAGCAAGAATGGAGGAGAGACCACAGCCACTGTCTCCAGAGACCACCTGAAAAAGTGCCCCGAGAAGTTGCAAAGCACGGATGAAGATCAGGAAGACCCTCAACCCGTAGAGGAAAAGGAGGAAATGATCAGCACCGTACTCGGAGACTTTCCCCGGTCCTGGACACAAGTAAACAACGCTATCGTGGTGCCAGTCCTCACATTTCTCCAGCCAGCCCCTCAAGTGCCTACAGAAGACCAGGTAGAGCTGGAAGAGCAGCCGGCCCAGGAGGCAGAAGAGTCCACACCAGCAGCGCAGGAGGATCAACCCTCTGCTAGTAGTGAGCCTGCCATGCCCCTAGTGAGCCAAAGAGTACGCAGACAGATGCCCAGTTACCCATAACACCTCCTACACCCTGTAGCGCAGACCCAGTTAGTGAGCTCCGTAGGTCCACTAGAGTCACTAGAGGTCAGATGCCCGCTCGCTGGAGAATATAAAGTAATGCACTGTAAATGTACCTGTTTCTTGAAAATGTTTATGGTTTTTGTTGTTGCCTGTTATTAATTATGTTTCTCAGTTACCCTGCAGGGTTCTTTGGACTAACAGGTTATGGACGCTGGATAACCGGAACAATTTTGTAGATAGTTGCACACTGTGCCTCTTGCGAAGACGGCCGCGGAAGAGAAAACCTGTCTGGCGTGGACTCCTTGCGGCCCAAAGTAGCTAGCTTCAGCCTTGCAGCCACGCCCAAGGCCTACGCAAGGGGTTTTCTTTGGACAGGTCCCCTACCTCGCTTAAGACCTCACCTTGGGTGACATGGACGCCCTCTTGTTTCACAAACTTCACCTTGGGTGATATGGACACCCGGTTACGGAAACGCCGTGACCACAAAATGTACTTTTTTTCATGTTGACTTGTTATTGTTATACCCTGCATTTATGTTTCTTTAAAAATGTGTTTAGTCCCGGAGTACTAAAATTACTAGGGGAGAATGTGGCACACCAGGGGTCTGGTTACCACAGTAATAGAAATATTTCGTCTGAGGGCAGGTGGGAGGTTTCTCTGGTCAGGAGCCCTAAGCATGCAACACCGCCCGCCCAGACTTGGGAGGGCAGGAATCTGCCCTTATAAACTGGGTCTGGGGCGGGATTAGGAGAGAGAGTCCCAGACAGAGACACAGTCTGGTCTGGAGGACAGCAGACACAGGGAAAGCAAGAACTAGGAGCTCTGTAGGAGCAGGAGTGAGAGCCAGGGGCTGGAAGCCAGATAGCTCGCCCTGGCTGGAGTCACTAATACCGGACACGGAGTCCGAAGCTGTGGGGACATCCAGGTCCAGCAGCAGAATCCAACCGGCAGGGGATTCCCGGTCCTCTGGCCATAGAAGCCCGGAGGCACGGTCACAAGCAAGGGACCAGCACCGCCGTCGTGGAGCGGAGGCTAACAGAAGGCCCCAAGTCACCGGCCATACGGGTGAGCACCACACGGTATACTCAGGGACGTGGGCTACTTCTACCCGCATACAGCAAGGTAGCCAGGAAAGAGTGCAGATAGACGGGGAGGCCTACAACTCCACCTGGCCAGGGGAGATCCTACTTGCTCACAGACTGACCAGGCCCCTACTGCTAACCAGTACTCCCGGGAGGGTCTGCCTTATAACACCAGTAAAGACCCTGAACTGCACTGCACGGACTCTGAGTTATTCCTTCTGCGCTCGTGCACCATCACTCCCATCATCCACACTAACTGCCCTGAGGCTGTACTCCTCCCGTGGGGAGTCATCCCATTCTTAGCTGCACACATAACACCGGCCTCAGCGGTCTGCCTTGCAGCAGCGGTCCCCACTGACCGCAATCCACGGGTGGCGTAGTCGGACTATCATCATACCAATAACCCTGCCTCTGATTTGACCACCCTGGGCACGGACCGGGTCATCGCCACGAGGACTACAACCCCCAGCATTCATCCTAAAAGGCCCGCTTCCGGGTACCCCACAGGCCCAGGGGGCGCGTCAACTTTGGCGTAGTCGGCAGGATTCAAACCAACCCGCCCCAACGGGTATTGCGTGCCTGAAAAAAGACTTTTGCACTTACCTGAGAGAAGTTTCCCGCCGTCCGGAGCCGTTTCCCGCCATCGGACGCCATCTTGGGTCGTTTCCCACCTTCTTCTGCCGTCTTCCCGCCATCCGCAGCTGCTTCCCGCCATCGGACGCCATCTTCAGGACGCCGCACGGGAAGAAGAGGGGCGTGGACGCCAAAAGCGCGCGAGATCCGAAGCTCCGCCCCACGCTCCGACGCTGCGTAAGGTCCTGGAAGGGAGGAAGACCGACGCTGACGTCACAGTAGCGCGACCCAAGGTCCTCGACCCCGACGATCGACTGCGGAGCCGCGGCCTACGGAAGAAGAGCATCGCAAGGTAGGCCACGGTCCGCTAGGGGGGAAGGAGGATGTCGGATACCGAGGGGAGCTCCACCGCCACACCGGCCGCCAGCGCAACCGCTGCTGCGGTCATGCCATTCACCATGCCCTATATCCCGGGGGCAACCTGGCTACCCCAGTACTCAGGGGAGTCACATACCCTAAGTGACTTTAGGGAAAGACTGGATAGCCTCTTCCAGGTATACCCCCTCACGGAAGAGCAAAAAGTGAGCATCCTGGTGGCCCAGTTAATCGGGGCAGCCCAAAGGGAGGTAAAGTTCTGGCCACCTAGAAAGAAGAGGACTGTTAGAGAAATACTAGCCCGGCTGAAAGACACATTTCATACCCGAACCTCAGCTGAAATAAAACTCAGATTTTACGGGTGCAAACAACGGGCACATGAAAGTATAAGAGACTATGCTCTAAACCTACAAGAGGCCCTGAGAGCCATTAAGCAGGCAGACCCTGACAGCGTGGGAAATGAAGACAAGCTGTTGACCGAACAATTTATTGAGGGTCTACTGTGCAATGCCCACCAAACCCAGTTGCGGGCAATGGCCTTACAGGACCCTGACCTGGACTTTGCACAGTTCAAGGACAGAGCCATCCGGGTGCTCCGAGAACCGGCACCAGGTGGCGCTGTGACCCACAGGCGCCCTGCTATCACTTATTACCAGGACGCGGCACCCTTGTCTGCAGGGCCTGTGGGAGCTGATGCGCAGGCTTTGAACAATAACCCGGCTACAGACCTGCAACATCAGGTCCAAGAGCTGACTAAGAGCGTTGCCGCGCTAACCAGAACTGTGCAGTCTTTACAGGTCTCTTCTCCAGGAAAGATCCAGCAGGCATCCGGACCGGAGGACGTCCCATGGCGCCGACTGAGGAGGACCCCACCGGCAAGAGGGAGACCCAGCGACCGATACAACGAGGATGGACGACCCATCTGCCGCCGCTGCAATCAACCCGGACATATGGCAAGGTACTGTCATTTAAACGGGCACAACCTGGGGTAGAGGGCCAACCCCCAGGCATAAGATCGTCAGGCCCATCGAGCTGGCGTGATAAATACGTAGGGGGACGTCCGGTCTTGCCTGTGGTACTGGATGGCATTCCTATGAGTGCCCTACTAGACACTGGGTCACAGGTGACTACCATCCCGTACGTGCTCTTCAAGCGGTACTGGAATGACTCGGACATAACCCGCTACCCAGATGACGACCTGAGCATTATAGCCAGCAATGGTCAGCCCGTGCCCCAGATAGGATTTAAAGAGGTGACCATCATGGTCGGTAAAGTTGAATTGCCGGCACAAGGACTGATCATTGTGGACATTGACGGTCGCGAGAGTCACCCAAAGATAACCTTAGGTACTAACGTAATTGAAAACTGTCTTGCAGAGGTGATTCTTATTTTGCAACAGGTTGCCAAGAACGCCAGTTCCAGCCAGCAGCGTGTCCTCCAAAAAGAGATCCGGGCACTGATGAAACGGCAACAGGTGGAACTATCTGGTGGTGAGATTGGTAGTGTGAGAATGTGTGACCCGTTCCCTATTGCCATGCCCCCGAAAAGTGAGATGATGATTTGGTGCCGGGCAGCTATTGGTCTGAGAGGTAGAGACTACCAAACAATGGTAGAACCCGTCTACTCAGACATTAGGCCCACCATTTTGACAGCACGGGGGGTGGTCGATGTACGCCATGGGAGGGTACCTGTCCACATCATAAATATCGGGGAGAGAGAAGTATACCTGCCCCGGTATGCCACTCTAGCCAAATTGTTCACCATCAACCAGAACTCTGTACAGGCCGTGGAACCCTTGCCTCCATCTCAACCAGAGGAAGGTAACGGCTCTAAGAAACCAATGGAGGACTGGTGTCAGCAACTGCATTTGGGTACTGACTCCACTCCCTCACACCAAAAACAGGAAGTCTATCGGGTGGTTCAAGAGTACGAGAGAGTGTTTAGTAAACACCCGCTGGACTTCGGGCGAGTAAAGGGGGTAGAACATCACATCCCCACGGGAGACCATCCTCCCATAAAGGAGAGATACCGACCCGTACCCCCTGCACACTATCAACACGCCAAGGGGATGCTAAAAGACATGAAGGAGGCTGGGGTAATTAGGGACAGCTGTAGCCCCTGGGCAGCTCCACTAGTCCTAGTGAAAAAGAAAGACAACACCATGAGAATGTGTGTAGACTACAGGAAGGTCAACCGTATCACACACAAAGATGCGTATCCGTTACCAAGGGTAGAAGAGTCCTTAGCTGCATTAAAATCTGCTAACTTCTTCTCTACTTTGGACTTATAACCAACATGCTCCCGCTGTTCCCCTGGTACCTGGAGAGCAGGTCTTGAAAAGAAAAAGGCGGCTCCATAAGTTGGACGACCAGTGGGACAAGGACCCGTACACCGTACTGCCCTCAAGCCACAATAATCCAAAGGTGTACGTCATCAGCAAGAATGGAGGAAAGACCACAGCCACTGTCTCCAGAGACCACCTGAAAAAGTGCCCCGAGAAGTTGCAAAGCACGGATGAAGATCAGGAAGACCCTCAACCCGTAGAGGAAAAGGAGGAAATGATCAGCACCGTACTCGGAGACTTTCCCCGGTCCTGGACACAAGTAAACAACGCTATCGTGGTGCCAGTCCTCACATTTCTCCAGCCAGCCCCTCAAGTGCCTACAGAAGACCAGGTAGAGCTGGAAGAGCAGCCGGCCCAGGAGGCAGAAGAGTCCACACCAGCAGCGCAGGAGGATCAACCCTCTGCTAGTAGTGAGCCTGCCATGCCCCTAGTGAGCCAAAGAGTACGCAGACAGATGCCCAGTTACCCATAACACCTCCTACACCCTGTAGCGCAGACCCAGTTAGTGAGCTCCGTAGGTCCACTAGAGTCACTAGAGGTCAGATGCCCGCTCGCTGGAGAATATAAAGTAATGCACTGTAAATGTACCTGTTTCTTGAAAATGTTTATGGTTTTTGTTGTTGCCTGTTATTAATTATGTTTCTCAGTTACCCTGCAGGGTTCTTTGGACTAACAGGTTATGGACGCTGGATAACCGGAACAATTTTGTAGATAGTTGCACACTGTGCCTCTTGCGAAGACGGCCGCGGAAGAGAAAACCTGTCTGGCGTGGACTCCTTGCGGCCCAAAGTAGCTAGCTTCAGCCTTGCAGCCACGCCCAAGGCCTACGCAAGGGGTTTTCTTTGGACAGGTCCCCTACCTCGCTTAAGACCTCACCTTGGGTGACATGGACGCCCTCTTGTTTCACAAACTTCACCTTGGGTGATATGGACACCCGGTTACGGAAACGCCGTGACCACAAAATGTACTTTTTTTCATGTTGACTTGTTATTGTTATACCCTGCATTTATGTTTCTTTAAAAATGTGTTTAGTCCCGGAGTACTAAAATTACTAGGGGAGAATGTGGCACACCAGGGGTCTGGTTACCACAGTAATAGAAATATTTCGTCTGAGGGCAGGTGGGAGGTTTCTCTGGTCAGGAGCCCTAAGCATGCAACACCGCCCGCCCAGACTTGGGAGGGCAGGAATCTGCCCTTATAAACTGGGTCTGGGGCGGGATTAGGAGAGAGAGTCCCAGACAGAGACACAGTCTGGTCTGGAGGACAGCAGACACAGGGAAAGCAAGAACTAGGAGCTCTGTAGGAGCAGGAGTGAGAGCCAGGGGCTGGAAGCCAGATAGCTCGCCCTGGCTGGAGTCACTAATACCGGACACGGAGTCCGAAGCTGTGGGGACATCCAGGTCCAGCAGCAGAATCCAACCGGCAGGGGATTCCCGGTCCTCTGGCCATAGAAGCCCGGAGGCACGGTCACAAGCAAGGGACCAGCACCGCCGTCGTGGAGCGGAGGCTAACAGAAGGCCCCAAGTCACCGGCCATACGGGTGAGCACCACACGGTATACTCAGGGACGTGGGCTACTTCTACCCGCATACAGCAAGGTAGCCAGGAAAGAGTGCAGATAGACGGGGAGGCCTACAACTCCACCTGGCCAGGGGAGATCCTACTTGCTCACAGACTGACCAGGCCCCTACTGCTAACCAGTACTCCCGGGAGGGTCTGCCTTATAACACCAGTAAAGACCCTGAACTGCACTGCACGGACTCTGAGTTATTCCTTCTGCGCTCGTGCACCATCACTCCCATCATCCACACTAACTGCCCTGAGGCTGTACTCCTCCCGTGGGGAGTCATCCCATTCTTAGCTGCACACATAACACCGGCCTCAGCGGTCTGCCTTGCAGCAGCGGTCCCCACTGACCGCAATCCACGGGTGGCGTAGTCGGACTATCATCATACCAATAACCCTGCCTCTGATTTGACCACCCTGGGCACGGACCGGGTCATCGCCACGAGGACTACAACCCCCAGCATTCATCCTAAAAGGCCCGCTTCCGGGTACCCCACAGGCCCAGGGGGCGCGTCAACTTTGGCGTAGTCGGCAGGATTCAAACCAACCCGCCCCAACGGGTATTGCGTGCCTGAAAAAAGACTTTTGCACTTACCTGAGAGAAGTTTCCCGCCGTCCGGAGCCGTTTCCCGCCATCGGACGCCATCTTGGGTCGTTTCCCACCTTCTTCTGCCGTCTTCCCGCCATCCGCAGCTGCTTCCCGCCATCGGACGCCATCTTCAGGACGCCGCACGGGAAGAAGAGGGGCGTGGACGCCAAAAGCGCGCGAGATCCGAAGCTCCGCCCCACGCTCCGACGCTGCGTAAGGTCCTGGAAGGGAGGAAGACCGACGCTGACGTCACAGTAGCGCGACCCAAGGTCCTCGACCCCGACGATCGACTGCGGAGCCGCGGCCTACGGAAGAAGAGCATCGCAAGGTAGGCCACGGTCCGCTAGGGGGGAAGGAGGATGTCGGATACCGAGGGGAGCTCCACCGCCACACCGGCCGCCAGCGCAACCGCTGCTGCGGTCATGCCATTCACCATGCCCTATATCCCGGGGGCAACCTGGCTACCCCAGTACTCAGGGGAGTCACATACCCTAAGTGACTTTAGGGAAAGACTGGATAGCCTCTTCCAGGTATACCCCCTCACGGAAGAGCAAAAAGTGAGCATCCTGGTGGCCCAGTTAATCGGGGCAGCCCAAAGGGAGGTAAAGTTCTGGCCACCTAGAAAGAAGAGGACTGTTAGAGAAATACTAGCCCGGCTGAAAGACACATTTCATACCCGAACCTCAGCTGAAATAAAACTCAGATTTTACGGGTGCAAACAACGGGCACATGAAAGTATAAGAGACTATGCTCTAAACCTACAAGAGGCCCTGAGAGCCATTAAGCAGGCAGACCCTGACAGCGTGGGAAATGAAGACAAGCTGTTGACCGAACAATTTATTGAGGGTCTACTGTGCAATGCCCACCAAACCCAGTTGCGGGCAATGGCCTTACAGGACCCTGACCTGGACTTTGCACAGTTCAAGGACAGAGCCATCCGGGTGCTCCGAGAACCGGCACCAGGTGGCGCTGTGACCCACAGGCGCCCTGCTATCACTTATTACCAGGACGCGGCACCCTTGTCTGCAGGGCCTGTGGGAGCTGATGCGCAGGCTTTGAACAATAACCCGGCTACAGACCTGCAACATCAGGTCCAAGAGCTGACTAAGAGCGTTGCCGCGCTAACCAGAACTGTGCAGTCTTTACAGGTCTCTTCTCCAGGAAAGATCCAGCAGGCATCCGGACCGGAGGATGTCCCATGGCGCCGACTGAGGAGGACCCCACCGGCAAGAGGGAGACCCAGCGACCGATACAACGAGGATGGACGACCCATCTGCCGCCGCTGCAATCAACCCGGACATATGGCAAGGTACTGTCATTTAAACGGGCACAACCTGGGGTAGAGGGCCAACCCCCAGGCATAAGATCGTCAGGCCCATCGAGCTGACGTGATAAATACGTAGGGGGACGTCCGGTCTTGCCTGTGGTACTGGATGCCATTCCTATGAGTGCCCTACTAGACACTGGGTCACAGGTGACTACCATCCCGTACGTGCTCTTCAAGCGGTACTGGAATGACTCGGACATAACCCGCTACCCAGATGACGACCTGAGCATTATAGCCAGCAATGGTTAGCCCGTGCCCCAGATAGGATTTAACGCCTTAATAACATTTGACGTACTAATACGCGTCTGTGCCCTGGGACTTAAGAGCCAGACCCGTATTAGTACGTCATGGCGATCGCGCGCGCACACAGGCTGTGCGGGCGCGATCGCCGCCGGGTGTCAGCTGATTGTCACAGCTGACACCCGGTACTATGTGCAGGGAGCGGTCCTGCACCGCTCCCAGCACATTAACCCCCGCTATGCTGCGATCGAAGTCGATCGAAATCGATCGCGGCATTGCGGGGGCAAGGGGAGGTGATCGGCGATACTCACCTCCTCTTCCGGCTTCCAGCGCAGACTGCAGCGGCTTCCCGGGTGTTGCCATGATGACCCGATGTCGTCATGACAACATCCGGGTCACCAGAGAGCAGGAAGATTGCTTGGACATGCGCAGTGCATCTCCAAGCAATCTTAACACTATGCACTTCTGACAGCCTGCATGGCATAGGGATGGTGCTCCATTCCTATGCCATGCAGGCGATCAGAAAAAAAAAAGTGAAAGTCCCAGAGTGGGACAAAGTAATAAGGTGTACAAACTGTCTGAAAGTGGAAAAAAAAAAAAAAAAGTGCAAAAATATTATAAAAAAATAAAAAAAATAATACACCAAAAATAAAAATATAATGTACCCATCAATAAATATTATTATAAAAAAAATTAAAAAAAAACAATAAAAGTACACATATTTGGTATTTCCGCGTCCGGAACAGCCTGACCTATAAAACTGTCCCACTAGTTAACCCCTTCAGTGAACACGGTAAAAAAAAAAAAAAAAAAACGCAGCAAAACACAATGCTTTATCACCATACCGCCAAACAAAAAGTGGAATAACACACGATCAAAAAGACGCATATAAATAAAAATGATACCGCTGAAAACGTCATCTCGTCCCACAAAAAACAAGCCGCCATACAGCTCCATCAGCCGAAAAATAAAAAAGTTTCAGCTCTCAGAATAAAGCGATGCTAAAAAATATTTTTTTCTATAAAATAGCTTTTATTGTGTATAAGCGCCAAAACATAGAAAAATTATACAAATGTGGTACCGCTGTAAACGTACTGACCCGAAGAATAAAGCTACCTCATCAATTTTACCACACGCGGAACAGAATAAAAAAAAAAAAAAAAACAATTCTTGAATTGTTGGTTTTTGTTTATTCTGCCTCCCAAAAATCGGAATAGAAAGCGATCAAAAAATGTCACGTGCCTGAAAATGGCACCAATAACAACGTCAAGTCATCCCGCAAAAAACGAGCCGTCACATGACTGTCTGCCAAAATCTGGAAAAATTATAGCTCTCAAAATATGGCGATTCAAAAACTAGATTTTACAAAAAATGCGTCTTTTAGTGTGTGACAGCTGTCAGTCATAAAAACCCCATATGATTCTGGCATTGCTGTAATCACACCGACCCGAAGAATAAAGTCATCTAATCACTTATACCGCACAAGGAACGACGTCAAAAATAAACTCTTGGGTTAGGATTGGGCTAGGGTTAGGGCTGGGTTTGGGGCTAGGGTTGTGCTGGGGCTAGGGTTGTGCTGGGGCTAGGGTTGTGCTGGGGCTAGGCTTGTACTAGGGCTAGGGTTGTGCTAGGGCTAGGGCTGGGGTTGGGATTTTTTTCAAAAGTAAGAAAAAAAGATGACGATATGGTGACTAGTGTTGAGAGCAAGTGCTCGCTACTTGAGTTTGCATCGGGTGCTCTGGTATGCATTGAGTATCGTGGGTATTTGAGTGACATGCTCGAGTCTCTGCCCCATATGCTTCGCGGCCAAAAAACTTTACGGGGATTGCCTGCCATGCACGAGCGATCCCCGCATGTTTTTTTTTGGGTGCCTAATAACCGTGAAACATGCGGAGCAGGGACTCGAGCATGTCACTCAAGCACACGCTGTACATGGTGCATACCTGAGTACCCGATGCAAACTCAAGTAGCGAGCACTTGCGCTCAAGAATAATGACAACTTATTCAATATGATGACCTAATGTAAACAAATTCTGTGCCGTACCTCTGGGTTCAAAATGTTCACTATACACCTTAATAAAATCCTTGAGGGGTATAGTTTCCAAAATGGGGACACTTGTGGGGGAGCTCCACTGTTTAGGCACATCACGGGCTCTCCAAACGCGACATGGTGTCCGCTAACAAATTGAATGGAAAATCGGCTCAAATTGTTAGCGGACGCCATGTTGCGTTTGGAGAGCCCCTGTGTGCCCAAACATTGGAGCTCCCCCACAAGTGACCCCATTTTGGAAACTAGACCCCCCAAGGCACCTATCTAGATGCATAGTAAGCACTTGAAACCCCCAGGTGCTTCACAAATTGATTCATAAAAATGAAAAAGTGAAAAAAAAAACACTTTTTCATTTTTATGAATCAATTTGTGAAGCACCTGGGGTTCCAAGTGCTCACTATGCATCTAGAAAGGTGCCTTGGGGGGTCTAGTTTCCAAAATGGGGTCACTTGTGGGGGAGCTCCAATGTTTGGGCACACAGGGACTCTCTAAATGCAACATGGTATCCGCTAACAAATTGAATGGAAAATCGGCTCAAATTGTTAGCGGACACCACATTGCATTTGGAGAGCCCCTCTGTGCCCAAACTTTGGAGCTCCCCCACAAGTGACCCCATTTTGGAAACTAGACCCCCCAAGGCACCTATCTAGATGCATAGTGAGCACTTGGAACCCCTAGGTGCTTCACAAATTGATTCGTAAAAATGAAAAAGTGAAAAAAAAAACACTTTTTCATTTTTATGAATCAATTTGTGAAGCACCTGGGGGTTCCAAGTGCTCACTATGCATCTAGAAAGGTGCCTTGGGGGGGTCTAGTTTCCAAAATGGGGTCACTTGTGGGGGAGCTCCAAAGTTTGGGCACAGAGGGGCTCTCCAAATGCAATGTGGTGTCCGCTAACAATTTGAGCCGATTTTCCATTCAATTTGTTAGCGGATACCATGTTGCATTTAGAGAGTCCCTGTGTGCCCAAACATTGGAGCTCCCCCACAAGTGACCCCATTTTGGAAACTAGACCCCCCAAGGCACCTATCTAGATGCATAGTGAGCACTTGGAACCCCTAGATGCTTCACAAATTGATTCGTAAAAATGAAAAAGTGTTTTTTTTTTCACTTTTTCATTTTTACGAATCAATTTGTGAAGCACCTGGGGGTTCCAAGTGCTCACTATGCATCTAGAAAGGTGCCTTGGGGGGTCTAGTTTCCAAAATGGGGTCACTTGTGGGGGAGCTCCAAAGTTTGGGCACAGAGGGGCTCTCCAAACGCAATGTGGTGTACGCTAACAATTTGAGCCGATTTTCCATTCAATTTGTTAGCGGATACCATGTTGCATTTAGAGAGTCCCTGTGGGCCCAAACATTGGAGCTCCCGCACAAGTGACCCCATTTTGGAAACTAGACCCCCCAAGGCACCTATCTAGATGCATAGTGAGCACTTGGAACCCCTAGGTGCTTCACAAATTGATTCGTAAAAATGAAAAAGTGTTTTTTTTTTCACTTTTTCATTTTTACGAATCAATTTGTGAAGCACCTGGGGGTTCCAAGTGCTCACTATGCATCTAGAAAGGTGCCTTGGGGGGTCTAGTTTCCAAAATGGGGTCACTTGTGGGGGAGCTCCAAAGTTTGGGCACACAGGGGCTCTCCAAACAGAACATGGTGTCCGCTAATTATTCAAGCAAATTTTACAATCAAAAAGTCAAATGGCGCTCCTTCCCTTCCGAGCCCTGCCGTGCGCCCAAACAGTGTTTCTTCCCCAAATATTGGGTATCTGCGTGCCCAGGGGAAATTACACAACAAATTTTGGGGTCCATTTTTTCTTGTTACCCCTGTGAAAATAAAAAAAATTGGGTCTAAAGTAACATTTTTGTGAAAAAAGTTAAATGTTCATTTTTTTCTTCCACATTCAAAAAATTCCTGTGAAGCACCTGAAGGGTTAATAAAGTTCTTGAATGTGGTTTTGAGCACCTTGAGGGGTGCAGTTTTTAGAATGGTGTCACTTTTGGGTATTTTCTGTCATAAAGACCTCTCAAAGTGACTTCAAATGTGATGTGGTCCCTAAAAAAATGGTTTTATAAATTTTGTTGGAAAAATGAGAAATCGCTGGTCAACTTTTAACCCTTATAGCTCCCTAACAAAAAAAAATTTTGTTCCAAAATTGTGCTGATGTAAAGTAGACATGTGGGAAATGTTATTTGTTAACTCTTTTGTGTGACATATCGCTCTGATTTCAGGGCTTAAAAATTCAAATTTTGAAAATCGCAAAATTTTCAAAATTTTCGCCAAATTTCCGTTTTTTTCACAAATAAACGCAAGTGATATCAAAGAAATTTTTCCACAATCATGAAGTACAATATGTCACGAAAAAACAATCTCAGAATCAGGGGGATCCGTTGAAGCGTTCCAGAGTAATTACCTCATAAAGTGACAGTGGTCAGAATTGTAAAAATTGGCCCGGTCATTAACGTGCAAACCACCCGCAGGGCTTAAGGGGTTAAAGAGGTGACCATCATGGTCGGTAAAGTTGAATTGCCGGCACAAGGACTGATCATTGTGGACATTGACGGTCGCGAGAGTCACCCAAAAATAACCTTAGGTACTAACGTAATTGAAAACTGTCTTGCAGAGGTGATTCTTATTTTGGAACAGGTTGCCAAGAACGCCAGTTCCAGCCAGCAGCGTGTCCTCCAAAAAGAGATCCGGGCACTGATGAAACGGCAACAGGTGGAACTATCTGGTGGTGAGATTGGTAGTGTGAGAATGTGTGACCCGTTCCCTATTGCCATGCCCCCGAAAAGTGAGATGATGATTTGGTGCCGGGCAGCTATTGGTCTGAGAGGTAGAGACTACCAAACAATGGTAGAACCCGTCTACTCAGACATTAGGCCCACCATTTTGACAGCACGGGGGGTGGTCGATGTACGCCATGGGAGGGTGCCTCTCCACATCATAAATATCGGGGAGAGAGAAGTATACCTGCCCCGGTATGCCACTCTAGCCAAATTGTTCACCATCAACCAGAACTCTGTACAGGCCGTGGAACCCTTGCCTCCATCTCAACCAGAGGAAGGTAACGGCTCTAAGAAACCAATGGAGGACTGGTGTCAGCAACTGCATTTGGGTACTGACTCCACTCCCTCACACCAAAAACAGGGAGTCTATCGGGTGGTTCAAGAGTACGAGAGAGTGTTTAGTAAACACCCGCTGGACTTCGGGCGAGTAAAGGGGGTAGAACATCACATCCCCACGGGAGACCATCCTCCCATAAAGGAGAGATACCGACCCGTACCCCCTGCACACTATCAACACGCCAAGGGGATGCTAAAAGACATGAAGGAGGCTGGGGTAATTAGGGACAGCTGTAGCCCCTGGGCAGCTCCACTAGTCCTAGTGAAAAAGAAAGACAACACCATGAGAATGTGTGTAGACTACAGGAAGGTCAACCGTATCACACACAAAGATGCGTATCCGTTACCAAGGATAGAAGAGTCCTTAGCTGCATTAAAATCTGCTAACTTCTTCTCTACTTTGGACTTATAACCAACATGCTCCCGCTGTTCCCCTGGTACCTGGAGAGCAGGTCTTGAAAAGAAAAAGGCGGCTCCATAAGTTGGACGACCAGTGGGACAAGGACCCGTACACCGTACTACCTTCAAGCCACAATAATCCAAAGGTGTACGTCATCAGCAAGAATGGAGGAGAGACCACAGCCACTGTCTCCAGAGACCACCTGAAAAAGTGCCCCGAGAAGTTGCAAAGCACGGATGAAGATCAGGAAGACCCTCAACCCGTAGAGGAAAAGGAGGAAATGATCAGCACCGTACTCGGAGACTTTCCCCGGTCCTGGACACAAGTAAACAACGCTATCGTGGTGCCAGTCCTCACATTTCTCCAGCCAGCCCCTCAAGTGCCTACAGAAGACCAGGTAGAGCTGGAAGAGCAGCCGGCCCAGGAGGCAGAAGAGTCCACACCAGCAGCGCAGGAGGATCAACCCTCTGCTAGTAGTGAGCCTGCCATGCCCCTAGTGAGCCAAAGAGTACGCAGACAGATGCCCAGCTTACCCATAACACCTCCTACACCCTGTAGCGCAGACCCAGTTAGTGAGCTCCGTAGGTCCACTAGAGTCACTAGAGGTCAGATGCCCGCTCGCTGGAGAATATAAAGTAATGCACTGTAAATGTACCTGTTTCTTGAAAATGTTTATGGTTTTTGTTGTTGCCTGTTATTAATTATGTTTCTCAGTTACCCTGCAGGGTTCTTTGGACTAACAGGTTATGGACGCTGGATAACCGGAACAATTTTGTAGATAGTTGCACACTGTGCCTCTTGCGAAGACGGCCGCGGAAGAGAAAACCTGTCTGGCGTGGACTCCTTGCGGCCCAAAGTAGCTAGCTTCAGCCTTGCAGCCACGCCCAAGGCCTACGCAAGGGGTTTTCTTTGGACAGGTCCCCTACCTCGCTTAAGACCTCACCTTGGGTGACATGGACGCCCTCTTGTTTCACAAACTTCACCTTGGGTGATATGGACACCCGGTTACGGAAATGCCGTGACCACAAAATGTACTTTTTTCATGTTGACTTGTTATTGTTATACCCTGCATTTATGTTTCTTTAAAAATGTGTTTAGTCCCGGAGTACTAAAATTTACTAGGGGGGAATGTGGCACACCAGGGGTCTGGTTACCACAGTAATAGAAATATTACGTCTGAGGGCAGGTGGGAGGTTTCTCTGGTCAGGAGCCCTAAGCATGCAACACCGCCCGCCCAGACTTGGGAGGGCAGGAATCTGCCCTTATAAACTGGGTCTGGGGCGGGATTAGGAGAGAGAGTCCCAGACAGAGACACAGTCTGGTCTGGAGGACAGCAGACACAGGGAAAGCAAGAACTAGGAGCTCTGTAGGAGCAGGAGTGAGAGCCAGGGGCTGGAAGCCAGATAGCTCGCCCTGGCTGGAGTCACTAATACCGGACACGGAGTTCGAAGCTGTGGGGACATCCAGGTCCAGCAGCAGAATCCAACCGGCAGGGGATTACAGGTCCTCTGGCCATAGAAGCCCGGAGGCACGGTCACAAGCAAGGGACCAGCACCGCCGTCGTGGAGCGGAGGCTAACAGAAGGCCCCAAGTCATCGGCCATACGGGTGAGCACCACACGGTATACTCAGGGACGTGGGCTACTTCTACCCGCATACAGCAAGGTAGCCAGGAAAGAGTGCAGATAGACGGGGAGGCCTACAACTCCACCTGGCCAGGGGAGATCCTACTTGCTCACAGACTGACCAGGCCCCTACTGCTAACCAGTACTCCCGGGAGGGTCTGCCTTATAACACCAGTAAAGACCCTGAACTGCACTGCACGGACTCTGAGTTATTCCTGCTGCGCTCATGCACCATCACTCCCATCATCCACACTAACTGCCCTGAGGCTGTACTCCTCCCGTGGGGAGTCATCCCGTTCTTAGCTGCACACATAACACTGGCCTCAGCGGTCTGCCTTGCAGCGGCAGTCCCCACTGACCGCAATCCACGGGTGGCGTAGTCGGACTATCATCATACCAATAACCCTGCCTCTGATTTGACCACCCTGAGCACGGACCGGGTCATCGCCACGAGGACTACAACCCCCAGCATTCATCCTAAAAGGCCCGCTTCCGGGTTCCCCACAGGCCCAGGGGGCGCGTCACATACACTTGTGGCGCTGAATCTAGGCTGTAGATACACTGTAATGTTATCAATGTACCGGATGTATATAATAAAACCACGCTACGGTTTAGTTACAGCTATTAACCCCTTCATGACCGGGCTATTTTCTGGGGCAGGTTTTCCTCCTCTTATTCCGAGAGCCAGAACATTTGTATATTTCCGTCCCCATAGCCGTATGAGGGCTTGTTTTCTGTGGGATGAGTTGTGCTTTCAATGACTCCATTCATTTTATCATCTGACGCACTGGAAAGCGGGAAAAAGCATTCCAAGTGCGGTGAAATTTCATAAAAAGTGAAATTCCACAATTGTTGTTATTTTATTTCCCATGTTCACTATATGGTAAAACTGAGCTGACAATATGATTCCCCAGCTCAGAACGAGTACGCAGATACCAAACATCTATAGTTTTTGTTTTATTTAAGTGGTGAAAAATAAAACTTAAACAAAATTTGCAACATTTATTTATATTTTTTTTTACTTTTTTGTCGCTATTTTTCAAAGACCTGTAGAGTTTTAATTTTTCGGGATCTGGGGCTTGGTGAGGACTTATTTCTTCGGTCCTGAGCTCATGCTTTTACGGATACAATTTTGGGGTAAATACTATGTTTTGACTGCCTGTTATTGCAATACGGGACCAGGCAAAAAACACGTAATTCTGGAGTTTACTATTTTTTTTACTCGCTTTGCCTTTTACCTTATATACTCGAGTATAAGCCAACTTTTTCATATACAGTATATGCCGGCTGTGTGGGGGTGGTGGCGGCGGCGGAGCGGGGCACACGCAGGAGCCACCTGCTGCAACTACCAAGTGTGCCCGCTGCTAAAGAAAATGAATATTCACTCCTCTCCACGCCCATGGGAGTGGGGATGAGTGAATATTCATACTCTCTAGTAGCGGGCACAGAGGATCGCTGAGCTGCAGCAGGAGCCGACAGCTGCGACTCACATTGCGCTATTAAAGAAAATTGAGTCGCAGCTGCCAGCTTCTTCTGCAGCTCAGCGATCCTCTGTGCCCGCTACTAGAGAGTATGAATATTCACTCATCCCCACTCCCATGGGCATGGAGAGGAGTGAATATTCATTCTCTTTAGTAGCGGGCACAGAGGATAGCGCTGCTGATTGAGTGCGCTATTAAAGAAAATGACTATTCACTCTTCTTCACGCCCATAGCCCCAGCATGGAGAGGAGTGAATATCCCTGCAGCTCACCTTGGCGTCTAAAGGCGCAAGGCATTGACCTCATGCGCTGCTCAGATGCTGACATGAGCTGCTGCTGGGAAAACAGGACGCAGGCTGGAGAAGAGGGGAGGAAGGCGAGTAGAAGAGTTTATTTTTTTCATATGTGCAGTGATGGGGGCCATGCATACCAGGATCGGGGGATGAGGGGTGCCGCGCAAACCAGGATCGGGGGATGAGGGCTGCCGCGCATACCAGGATCGAGGGATGAGGGCTGCCGCGCATACCAGGATCGGAGAATGAGGGCTGCCGGTGCCGCGCATACCAGGATCGAGGGATGAGGGGTGCCGCACATACCAGGATCGGGGGATGAGGGGTGCCGCGCATACCAGGATCAGGGGATGAGGGGTGCCGAGCATACCAGGATCAGGGGGTTAGGGGTGCCGCGCATACCAGGATCGGGGGATGAGGGGTGCCGAGCATACCAGGATCGGGGGATGAAGGGTGCCGAGCATACCAGGATCGGGGGATGAGGGGTGCCGCGCATACCAGGAACGGGGGATGAGGAGTGCCGAGCATACCAGGATCGGGGGATGAGGGGTGCCGCGCATACCAGGATCGGGGGATGAGGGCTGCCGCGCATACCAGGATCGGGGGATGAGGGGTGACGTGCATACCAGGATCGGGGGATGAGGGGTGCCGCGCATACCAGGATCAGGGGATGAGGGATGCCGCGCATACCACGATCGGGGGATGAGGGTTGCCGAGCATACCAGGATCGGGGGATGAGGGGTGCCGCGCATACCAGGATCGAGGGATGAGGGGGCCACGCATACCAGGATCGGGGGATGAGGGGTGCCATGCATACTAGGATTGGGTGATGAGGGGGGCCATACATACCAGGATTGGGGGATGAGGGGGCCACACATACCAGGATGGGGAAATTTACCAGTAGCTGCTGCATTTCCCACCCATGGCTTATACTCTAGTCAATAAGTTTTCCCAGTTTTTTGTGGTAAAATTAGGGGCTTTGGCTTATATTCGGGTCGGCTTATACTCGAGTATATAGGGTAATTGATTTTATATTTTGATAGATCAGGCTTTTACAAAAGCAGCGATATCAAATATTTGCATTTATTTTAAATAGGCAAAAGGGGGGTAATTTGATCTTTTATATTTTTTTTTTCATATTTTTAAAAAGCATTTTCTTCTCACTTGTTAGTCCCCTTAGGTGACTTAACGCTGCGATCATCCAATCGCTTGTACTGTTATATATAGAGAAAATCACAATCTCCTACAAACGACGGCTAAACGCTGGCTTTCAATGGAATATTAAGATGACAGACACAGGGGTCTTCAGCAGACCCCCGGCTATCATGGAAACTCATCGTCACACCCCGCAATCACGTCATGGGTGCGTGGAATAACGTGCCCCCTCTGATGGTGCGTGCCGTCGTCAGTGATTGACAGTGGCATTTATCAGGTTAACAGCCAGGGGCGCAGCTCCACTCTGCCCGGGGCAAAAAAAAACCCACGTGGCAATCACCAAGCTCCACATTCCTTCCTGACTCCATTCGACAATCAGACTAGTTCCCTGGATCAACACCCTATCAAGGAATCTAATATACAGGGTGGTCCAAAAGTAGGTGGACAGAAAGTGTAATAAGGTTATGAAGGGGGAGATTTATCAAACATTAAATTGCAGCCGCCTGTCTGGATCATCCTCCAATAACCCATGAATTAGACGTGGACGATGAGCTTTCCACCCAACAGATTTCAGGATTCGCATGATAGAATCTCGTGAAATTCCCAATTCCAGAGAGGCTCTTCTGTGGACTTTTTTGGACTCTGAACAAATGTTTCAGCAACAAGTTATTCTCTTCTGTACAGACTGTTTTGGGTCGAGCAGTTTTTGGAGCATTAAGGATTGAGCCAGTGGCATTGAATTTGTCACGAATGCGGTAAATGGTTTGTCTCTTTGGGGCTTGAGTACCTAATGTTTCAACCCAGTTTGTCATTTGTGTTATCTGAATTATCTGAAAAGAAAACAGATTTGGAGGAGATCTATCTGTGAAAACTAGATCTGTGAAACTGGCTCAGTTGCCCTTAGCAACCAATCAGAGTCCACCTTTCATTTTCCAAAGAGTCTGTGAGGAATGTAAAGTGGAATCTGATTGGTTGCTGAGGGCAATTGAGCCAGTTTCACTTTACACAATGCTTGATAAATCTCCCCCTTCATAACCTTATTATACTTTCTGTCCACCTACTTTTGGACCACCCTGTATATAACCTGTAATATTATACTTTTCAAGAAAGTTTCCTTATGGATGATGGCGCCCTCCACTGAGACATCCCAGAACTAACTACCACGGAGATTACTATAATGGGTGAGGACGTTCCGTTTTATATATAATTTTTGTCTTATTCACCATTGGGGTGATTTATATGGAGTGCATTGTCTTGCCTAACGGTAATAGTATGCACACCGTATATTTATTTTGACTGTTGACTGATATGCATATGGATGGATAGACACACTGAACATTGAGGGCACCAAACTTACTCCCTGTTTCATTTTCTCCATATAGAGTTAAATGCATATTTCTGTCTTATCCATTATGTAATGGTTTGAGAATGGTTGATATGAGTCTTCATTTCTGGGACAAGGAGTCGGCTCCATAGGTTACGCACTCTTCCGTGGAGCCGCACTCCCAGTCCTTTTTGGTACGATAGTGTCACTGTATTATTGAGTATTACCATACACTTCTTGCCTTGGACATTGTTATACTTCTATATTGACCTTGATTAGGTTCTATTTTGGTTTTATTAAGTGTTACATATTCTTAAATGTAATTAATTAAAGGTTATGCTTTAAATTACCCTTGCTGCCCTATATTTAAATAACGGGTCTGGAGATATTTTGGGGTTATTTACCCTTTTGCTGCAATTGCTTTTATTATTAAACCCTATTAAAGCCTGAGATGAAATATCGGCACCGCTGCAATCTCAGATACAGCAGCCATATCTCTAAACCTCCATCTTCTGGGTTCCTTAATAACCCATCAGTGTAAAGCCCCTCCATGAATTCTGTACGTATCTGCCCCTGGATGCCACTCACGATGCCCACAATACAGTGTTTATGGCAGAGCCGGTATATGAGGCCCCAACATGGCAGGAGCCCAGTGACGGCTCCATGTGCGGCTCTCAGGTCATGTGACCGGCATGCGGACAGCTGCCAATCACTTTCCAACTGTCAGTGGCAGCGAGCGGAAGAGCGTTGGATTGATTGGAGAAAGTTTTACAAAATGACGTCCAGTGGACAAGAAAACGGTGAGAAGATGAGAGAAGATGATGAGATGAAGAAAGCAGAGATCAAGAGGAAGAGAGAAGACAGCCCGGAGGAAGACATCAAGAGGAAGAAGAGGAGGACTGGATCCAACGCCAGAGAGCCGGGGGACGAGGAGCCAAGAGCAGGTGAGAGGCACATTCACGTCTCACAGGTCTCATGTGGTGGTAGTCCTAGATTTATTGTAAATGTCCTATATAACCAATATGAGGAGGTTCATACAAGTCCCGGTATTAGGTGTTACTACATGTATATGGAGATATTACTGACATTGTGTTCTTATTACTAAGCCGGGCTCGTACATTGCAGTGAGGACCAGGACTTTATCTCAGGGGCCGGATGGTCCTCATGGACTTTATAGCTTTGTTAGTAGCAGGACACGACAAAGTGACAGTTTCCCGTCAGATCTTCAGGTAGAAGGTTCATGGCTGAAATGTGAGAAATATGCAGAAAAGTTTCCTGTTTTATTACTGAAGCTCAGACCCCATTCCATGAGATTCTCCTGGGGTTTTAGGTAAATTTGAAAAATGTAATAAAAATGTCGTCAGCAGTGTGTGAGTATGTGGTAAAAGGTTCTGGCAGGTGATATGATAGTACAGTATATGACTGCTCCTCATATGGTGCACTACACGTAACAGCGGCACCTTATCAAGCCTCATCTGTGGGCACATATAATGCTGCAGGATTGTGACCGGCCCTGATATCTGTAGGTGCAGCCATTCTCAATGATATGATGTCTACACAAGCCTTATAATAATATAGATAGGGCTACAGATCTAACATGTACTGCGATGCTGGAAAGTTTGTGAACCCTTCAGAATTTTCCATATTTCAGCATAAATTTGATCTAAAGCTACATTAGATTTTCACACAAGTCCTAAAAGTAAATAAATGACCAAATAAAACACTTAAGTAAAAAAATAAAATTGTTTTTGTAATTTTTTAAATGAGGAAAATGATCCAATTATGAAATATCTGTTAGAGACGGTTTTTCATCTTCTTCAGCCTTAAGAGCATCAACAACGTTTCTTCTCAGGTCCTCAGTCATCTCCTTGGACCGCGCCATGATACACCACCACAATCGTGTTGTGAAGATCAGACTTTGATAGATCTGTAAATAAAACAGGTCGCCCACTCACATCTGATTGTCCTCCCATTGATAGAAAACACCAAACTGTAATTTCTCCATCTAATTATCTGCTCATCCTAAAGGTTCACATACTTTTGCCACTCACAGATACGTGATGTTGATCATTTTCCTTATTTAAAAATGAAAAAAAGTCCTTATGTATTTGATTCATTGTTTTTATTTGGTTCTTCATCTACTTTTAGGTCTTTTGTGAAAATCTGATGTAGTTTTCAGTCAAATTTTTGTAGAAATATGTAAAATTCTGAAGGGTTCACAAACTTACAATCATCACTGTATAATGGCCACTTTATACAATTATATACATTTATAGGCTCCTCTTCCAGTAGAGATGAGATCTGCAGCTTTCTAGAGGCTTTTCTCACAATCTCTACTTGATTTATTACATTTATTACAAATAATCTAATATTATATTTCTTCTTTCATTCCTTTAGGATCCGGCACCGCAATAACATCCAACACCCAACTTTCCATCAACGGGTTCCAGTTCCATCAGGTGCTGGGTGAGGGCAGCTTCGGCCAAGTAAGTATTACACCCGGTAGATGCCAGCAGTGGCCGGAGCTGAACTCTGAGCGCTGCTGTTAACCATTTAAATGTTACTGTCTATTTAAATGTAGCGGTGACCAGTGTCCTCGCTCACTGGATCCCATCGGTCTCCACAACACAACGACGAGGAATGGATGGATTACCATGGCAGCGCGGCTTGCTGAAGGCTGCTGTCACCGCCATCTTTGTACTCCTGTAAAGGCCAACCATAGGCCGAACTTCACAGGAGACCTCCGTTTCACTATTCCCCCCAATACTGTAGTATTTCAGTATATGGAACAAGCGATCAGATGATTTCAGGTTTATGTCCCCTCAGAGGGATAAAAAATAAAGTACAACATTTAAAAAACACTTGAGAATCTAAAAATGTTTCTTGTTTTAGAACTTCCATGTATGTTTGGTGTCGCCGTGATTACAGTGACCTGGAGAATTATGTTTCCACTCAACAAACACCGTAAAAAATCCAAGGAACAATGGAGGAATTACTTTGTTTTTTTAACACAATTTTAACCCTTTTTGAATTTTTTTCATGTTTTTCTGTACATTTTATGCTAAAATGAACGGTGTCATCCACCAACTACAAACTGCCGAGCAGAAAACAAGTCCTGGCACCGCTATGTCAGCGGGAAAATACAAAGCTAACCGTTCCTGAACGGTATAAATAACAATAGAGGGTTTTCACCTCTGACTTCTTTAATGCTTCTTCTCCCTGTGTTTCCTCAGGTGGTGCTGGCATCTGTCCGCGGCCAAAACATCTACAAGGCCATTAAGATCATTGAGAAGCAGGACAATGCCAAAGCCCTACGGCGAGAGAGGCGGATACTCCTGGCGGCCAGAGACTCCCCATTCCTCAGTCACCTGGATGCCGCTCTGGAGTCTCAGGTACAGAGGAGTCTTCTTGTTCCCGTCATCTCTTCCATGTATCCATGTAGTCAGGGATAATTTCTATGTATTGTGCTTTATTTCCAGAGCCAGGCCTATTTCATCATGGAGTATTTGTCCGGTGGCAGCCTTGAGTCTCTTATTGAAATGAGCGGCAAATTGAACATCGAGACTACACGGCGAGTATCTAATACCCACCCAAATAAACCCCTCTACATGCATTACACCACACATGGTAACTCATCCCACCCAAATAAACCCCTCTACATGCATTACACCACACATGGTAACTCATCCCACCCAAATAAACCCCTCTACATGCATTACACCACACATGGTAACTCATCCCACCCAAATAAACCCCTCTACATGCATTACACCACACATTGTAACAGGGGGACGTACTATTTGTCCCAAAGCCCATTTGACTGCCCACCACCACCACCACCCCTGGTAAGAGTAACATCTCCCCCATTGTTTATTTGAGTGTCATGCCCTTTATGGCACTTTATGTTGAAATGTCTAAGAGGTCACTCTCCCCTCCTTTTATTTTGTAGGAGTGGGCGATTGGGGGATGGGAGGGAATATGTGGAGATGCTCTTCTATTTGTCCAACTCTACAGTTTACATTAATATGCACGCTGCACCTTAATTGATGGGTCTGTCTTTGATGCCTGTTTTTCATTATACTATAGGGCGCCACTAGGCGTTTAAATTTAATGACAGTCCCTCAATCTTGTTATTCCATTGAGATAAACTATTGGTCCATCATTTATGCTATTTTAATCGTATTGGTTGGAAATTCTAGGTGCAGCGGGTTTTCCATTTTTCTCGTGGTGAAATCCCCTCTTATTTTTAGCTACAAGAGTTGTGCTTACTTCTGATTATAGCATCTAATATTGGGGCAGGTCCGTTTGGGCTTATGTGGATAATTCATTGTCCACCTTGCCTTTTCACTTGTTCTTCATCAATTTTCTTTTGTTTTTCTGATTATAAGATTTGTCTTAACTGTGTTAATAAAATATGTGTCTCTTTCTAAAAAACCATGATGACTCTGTTTTTCTCTTAGTAAAAAAATGTTGCCTTGGAGTCGGTATTTGAGGGTGTTGGGGGGGATTATTTTCCCTTGCCTACGCTCAATTTATAGTATTTGGGCTATTTTTCTAATTATGCATTACACCATACATGGTAACTCATCCACCCAAATAAACCTCTCTACATGCATTACACCACACATGGTAACTCATCCCACCGAAATAAACCCCTCTACATGCATTACACCACACATGATAACTCATCCCACCCAAATAAACCCCTCTACATGCATTACACCACACATGGTAACTCATCTCACCCAAATAAACCCCTCTACATGCATTACACCACACATGGTAACTCATCCCACCCAAATAAACCCCTCTACATGCATTACACCACACATGGTAACTCATCCCACCCAAATAAACCCCTCTACATGCATTACACCACACATGGTAACTCATCCCACCCAAATAAACCCCTCTACATGCATTACACCACACATGATAACTCATCCCACCCAAATAAACCCCTCTACATGCAGTACACCACACATGGTAACTCATCTCACCCAAATAAACCCCTCTACATGCATTACACCACACATGGTAACTCATCCACCCAAATAAACCTCTCTACATGCATTACACCACACATGGTAACTCATCCCACCCAAATAAACCCCTCTACATGCATTACACCACACATGATAACTCATCCCACCCAAATAAACCCCTCTACATGCATTACACCACACATGATAACTCATCCCACCCAAATAAACCCCTCTACATGCATTACACCACACATGATAACTCATCCCACCCAAATAAACCCCTCTACATGCATTACACCACACATGGTAACTCATCTCACCCAAATAAACCCCTCTACATGCATTACACCACACATGGTAACTCATCCCACCCAAATAAACCCCTCTACATGCATTACACCACACATGGTAACTCATCCCACCCAAATAAACCCCTCTACATGCATTACACCACACATGGTAACTCATCCCACCCAAATAAACCCCTCTACATGCATTACACCACACATGATAACTCATCCCACCCAAATAAACCCCTCTACATGCATTACACCACACATGGTATCTCATCTCACCCAAATAAACCCCTCTACATGCATTACACCACACATGGTAACTCATCCACCCAAATAAACCTCTCTACATGCATTACACCACACATGGTAACTCATCTCACCGAAATAAACCCCTCTACATGCATTACACCACACATGATAACTCATCCCACCCAAATAAACCCATCTACATGCATTACACCACACATGGTGACTCATCCCACCGAAATAAACCCCTCTACATGCATTACACCACACATGATAACTCATCCCACCCAAATAAACCCCTCTACATGCATTACACCACACATGGTAACTCATCCCACCCAATTAAACCCCTCTATATGCATTACACCACACATGGTAACTCATCCCACCCAAATAAACCCCTCTACATGCATTACACCACACATGGTAACTCATCCCACCCAAATAAACCTCTCTACATGCATTACACCACACATGGTAACTCATCCCACCCAAATAAACCTCTCTACATGCATTACACCACACATGGTAACTCATCCCACCCAAATAAACCTCTCTACGTGCATTACACCACACATGGTAACTCATCCCACCCAAATAAACCTCTCCACGTGCATTACACCACACATGGTGACTCACCCCACCTGAATAAACCCCTCTACGTGCATTACACCACACATGGTAACTCATCCCACCCAAATAAACCTCTCCAAGTGCATTACACCACACATGGTAACTTCTCCCACCCAAATAAACAGCTCTACATGCATTACACCACACATGGTAACTCATCCCACCCGAATAAACCCCTATACGTGCATTACAGCACACATGGAAACTCATCCCACCCAAATAAACCTCTCCACATGCATTACACCACACATTTTCCTCCACACAGGACATATGTGTGATATACTATGTGGTTCTTCTGACTGTTTGGAGAGATTTGGTGTTTAATATCTGGTACCATTTGTAGTCTATGGGGATAAGTAAAGAATTATTCCTGACGCTGACAGTTCTCCTCTATCCCGATGATCTGACCACTAGGACGTTCACCGATTCCGACAGCAAAGCTCTAAAAATGGCCATCGATTCGTGGCACGCCACTGCTCCATTCATTCGTTAAGGGACGGCCAGAGAAAGCCGTATATAGAACCCAAAATGGAACAGTAGTTTGCATGCAAGGCCAGTATTTCAGAGCGGCGCTCTCTGGACCGATAGGAATCCCACCACTTGGGCCCCAAACACTGAGTAAGTTACCACTTATCCTATAGGAAGGTGATAACTTTCAGTGTTGGGCATACCCCTTTAAGCTTTACTATGCAGTCAATAGGTTATATTAGAGATTATAATAAGTTTTCCCTTCAGGATGATTTCATGTCATTGATACTAAACCATCTCCTTTTTTCATCAGGTTTATCACAGCAGAGTTAATTTGTGGCCTCCAGTTCCTCCACGGGCATGGCATCGCCCATCGGTAAGAGAAGAGGGCTTGTGTTGTCTTGGGAATGTCAGTGATGTCAATGAGCTATGTCTGCAGCCTAGGTCTATATGTGAAAACCAAGTGATACATCTTTATTTTTCCTTTGCAGAGACATCAAACCAGCCAACATCATGCTGGATAAAGATGGTCACGCCCGAATTATAGATCTTGGGGTGGGGAAAGACGGTCTGACCGCGTCCAGTAAGATCTATGGACGGACGGGAACCTTCCGCTACATGGCCCCAGAGGTGCTCCTGGAGAATGCTTACAGCGTAGCAGCAGACTGGTGGAGCCTGGGGATAGTGGTATCCAAAATGTCATCTGGACGTTCCCCATTTTTCAATGGCCCCCAGAAGCAAATTGTCTACAAGTCAATCACCACCGAGAAGCCAAAATTTCCAACATGGCTCGATGTAGACGTGAAACATCTAATAAAGAAGCTGCTGCGGAAGAATCCAGAGAGGCGCCTGGGTGTGTCAGGGAACATCAGAGACCACCCATTTTTCGGGACCATCTGTTGGGAGGAACTGGAGCAGAGGAGAGCACGGCCGCCCTTTATATCTTTCCATGTAAGTGAAGACTTATTACAAATGGAATTTAGGGTTTATAGACTATGATGATAAAAGTGATAGAAATCCTCCAGGCTTCAGTGATGGATGGAGAAATGTTTCTATAGACTAATGGGGAGTGTTCAGCTTAGTCCATGATTCATGGTATGGTAGGTCACTATATACATACATGTCAGGTGTATATAGGAGGAGGAGAGGAGAGAAAATGCTGATTTTTACATCTCTATACACTTCTTTATCTTGCAGCATGTTCTGGAGTGAACCATCTGGATTGGCCGGAGGATGAACCAGCTCTTCACCCTGTGTCCGACTTTTGTCACCAAGCTGGACACAGTAGGATGAACCCGCGCCACCTGCCCAGAACCCTGTGCCTCCTCCGCCCGCTGCTTGTGGACCCGACCTTGGCTTGCCCTGGACAACGACTCTCTCTGCTGATTCTGTGCCGTGAATAACACCATAATGCTGCCCCAGTCTCTTGGCTCTGAGTCCTCTGACCTCTGGCCTGACCTCGACATCTCTTGAAGACATGGATTCCTTTGGCTCTGAAGAACTATTTGTAGCCAAGACCATCAAGTCCAGGATAATTACCAGCATGGAGTCTTGGAGGCAGATTTCCATCTCGGCACTTCACGCGGTGGTATGAGGTGAGTATCAGTATGGGCATTTGATCCAGGGACTATATTCCGACTGCCGTGTTCGGAGTCAGGAAGGATTGTTTTTCCCCTTATATCAGGACAAATTGGCAGATGTCATAAAGGGTTTTTTTCTCTCCTTCCTCTGGATCAGCACAGTTGCCCCCCACCATTCATCCACCCCCTAATCAATACCACAATTACTTAGTAATGATTCAGGGACTAGTCTGACGGCCATGCGTGGAGTCGGGAAGGAATTTTTCCTCACTTGAACCTAAATTGGCCGATGGTTCAATGAGGTTTTTTCGCCTTCCCCCGGATTAATGAAATGTATTATAATCGTTAATCCTGAGAACTAGTCTGACTTTCCTAAGAGGAGTTGGGAGGGAATTTTTTCCTATTCCCCTGAATCAATAAAAGTCCATGGATCTCACATATTCTTGGCATTAAATCACCTGCTTCCCATCCACCATTAATAAAACTCTGTAATTTGCACCCTATGTCTCTGTGTAGTTGCCTTTATTCCCAGTGGTGAGCCGCGCTTTGCTCTGTGCTGTATTTCTGGGGTTCTCTGGTCTCACACTGTAATTACATTTTACATTTCTGCTCTTTACACTCAATTACAAAGTGACCATGAGAATACATCATTAAGATCAATATCAGGGGCGGGCGGGCACATGCCCCCGGGCCGGTCTTCTTGTCACTGTGTAGCGGTGTCCAAAGAACATCGCAAGGCAGGATTCAAGTACGGCACAGCAGACGAGAAGGCTGAAACAAAACTCCGGCTTTATTATATACAAAGGGATTATATGCCGGGAAGAGAGAATAACAATATTTACAATGACAATATCAATAACATGAATAGAGGAAGGAACAGCTGAAGCGAGTCACAAAGCTATGCTCCAGCTTTGGCAATGAAAGCTCAATACAGAAGTACACAGCACGTTTCACATACTACTCTAGACTAGTCCCCTATCTAGCTTTCCGCCAATCGGGCCACGTTGCTACAGCATCCTAACTAAAGAAAACTACACTAAACCCTAGCACAGTTCACCACCGGTGAGTCACTGAGTGTTGCGCAAATCAGACACAGATGGCGGCCGTCGCTTGTTGGTGGTGTAACCGAGCAGTATCACGTCAGTCGAGACCTTTTCTTTGTATATTGGATCTTTCTTCTGCAGGCAGGCAAACCTTGTTTCACTTTCACTGAGGTAAAATGTCTGGTACTCTGTGTTGTGTGTTACCTCAGGTCAGCAGCCTTCAGGGAAAACGTTCTTCGAAAAGGGATGGATTTCTCTACTCTTGACACAGTCCTGAGAACAATTCTTGATAAAGTCCACGCTCTTTTCTTTTCAGAGATTTACAGTTTCTTTTTATAGACTCTCTTTATCAGGAAGAGGCAGGAGCCTCTCTGCTCCTTCAGACACACACACAGGTCCCTCTGCTTCCTGGTTCATTTCCCTCTCCCAGCACAGACCAAGAAGCAGGGGAGACACAAGTCCACAAGCAGAAAACCCAAAGCGGAGCATGGTTCCTTAAAGCCACAGTGTATTCAATGTCCGGTAAGGGCTAATCCCCTACCACTGTTCAGGGCCCCCGCGGCTTCAGCAGTGCTGTACCACCCATTACATCCCCTGCAGTCACATCACATCTGTAATATGCTGCTGTGAGGAGACTGCAGAGGATTTACTGGCAGGTACAACACTGCGGAGGCATCAACCGGCAGCTCTGAGCACGCCTCATCTTCACTGTACCTTTAAATGTCCTGCCTCATCAGGAAGAGGAGGATGGCACATGCAGAGGCAAGCTGTGCACCTGAGGGCAGGACTCATCCTGCCTGTCGGAGAGAAGCAGCAAGATCAGAGGACGGAACCAGCTGCTGAGGCAGAGGAAGGCCGAGGAGCAATGTACTGTATATAGAGGCTGTAAACAGAGGCTGAAAAGTGATGTACTGTAAATAGAGGCTGTAAACGGAGGCTGAGGAGCAATGTACTGTATATAGAGGCTGCAGACAGAAACTGAGGAGCGATGTACTGTATATAGAGGCTGCAGACAGAAACTGAGGAGCGATGTACTGTATATAGAGGCTGCAGACAGAAACTGAGGAGCGATGTACTGTATATAGAGGCTGAAAACGGAGGCTGAGGAGCAATGTACTGTATATAGAGGCTGCAGACAGAAACAGGAACGATGTATTGTATATAGAGGCAGTAAACGGATGCTGAGGAGCAATGTACTGTATATAGAGGCTGCAGACGGAAACTGAGGAACGATGTACTGTATATAGAGGCTGTAAACATAAGCTGAGGAGCAATGTACTGTATATAGAGGCTGCAGACAGAAACTGAGGAACGATGTACTGTATATAGAGGCTATAGACAGAAACTGAGGAACGATGTACTGTATATGGAGGCTGTAAACAGGCTGAGTGGGGATGTACTGTATATGGAGGCTGTAAACAGAGGCTAATGAGCTATGTACTGTATATAGAGGCTGTAAAAAGAGGTTATGGAGTGATGCACTGTATATGGAGGCTGTAAACAGAGGCTAAGGAGCTATGTACTGTATATAGAGGCTGTAAAAAGAGGCTATGGAGCGATGCACTGTATATAGAGGCTGTAAACAGAGGCTGAGGAGCGATGTACTGTATATGGAGGCTGTATACAGAGGCTCAGGAGAAATTTAATGTATATGGAGGCTGTAAATATTATTATTATTTATTTATATAGCACCATTGATTCCATAGTGCTGTACATAAGAGGTTACATACCAAATACAGATATCACTTACAGTAAATGACTAACAATGATAGACTGGTAAGGAGGGAAGAGGACCCTGCCCTTGCGGGCTTGCATTCTACAGGAATGGGGAAGGAGACAGTAGGTTGGGGGGTTGCAGTAGCTCTGGTGTTGTCGAGGTGGCAGCGAGCAAGGTCACGGCAGGCTGTAAGCTTGTTTGAAGAGATGGGTTTTCAGGTTCTGTCTGAAGGATCCAAGTGTGGCAGATAATCAGACGTGTTGAGGCACAGAATTACATAGGACGGGGGATATTCGTGAGAAATTTTGGAGGTAATTGCGTGAGGAACGAATAAGTGTGGAGGAGAGAAGGAGGTATTGGGAGGACCGGAGATTAAGTGAGGGAATATATAGGGAGATTAGTTCAGAGATGTACGGAGGAGAGAGGTTATGGGTGGCTTTGTAGGTCAGTGTTAGTAGATTGAACTGGATACGCTGGGCAATTGGGAGCCAGTGAAGGGATTTGCAAAGGGGGTTAGCAGAGGAGTAGCGAGGTAAGAGATGGACCAGTCACACAGCAGAGTTAACGATGGACTGGGGCGGTGCAAGAGTGTTAGCAGGTAGGCCACAGAGGAGGATGTTGCAGTAGTGGAGGCGGGAGATGATGAGGGCATGCACAAGCAGTTTAGTAGATTGGGGGTTGAGGAAAGGACGGATTATGGAAATATTTTTGAGCTGGAGGAGACAGGAGGTGGCGAGAGCTTGGGTGAGGGGTTTGAAGGACAGGGCAGAGTCAAGGGTTATTCCGAGGCAGTGGATTGTCGGTACAGGGGAAAGAGTTATGTCATTTATTGTGATAGAAAGATCAGGTGGGAAAGATATGCGAGATGGGGGAAAGATGATGAGTTCAGCTTTGTCCACATTGAGCTTGAGGAAGCGGAAGGAGAAGAAGGAGGATATGGCTGCTAGACATGCTGGGATTCTGGACAGCAGAGAGGTGACATCTGGGCCAGAGAGGTAGATCAGGGTGTCATCAGCATACAGATGGTACTGGAAACCATTGGATTTTATGAGATGTCCCAGGCCAATGGTATGGATTGAGAAGAGTAGGGGTCCAAGGGCAGAGGGACTCCAGCTGAGAGGGGGCGGGGTGAGGAGGTAGTGTGGGAGTGGGAGACGCTAAGTGTGCAGTTAGAAAGGTATGAGGAGTTCCAAGATCCCTTTGACGCCAAAGGAAGAGAGGATCTTTAGTAGGAGGCAGTGGTCAACTGTATCGAAAGCAGAGGACAGGTCAAGAAGAAGGAGTACAGAGAATTGTCTGTTAGCTTTGGCTGTAAGTAAGTCATTGGTGATTTTGGTAAGGGCAGTTTCGGTGGAATGGTGGGGGTGGAAGCTGGATTGTCGAAGAGAGAGTTAGATGAGAAGTGGGAGGAAAGTTCAGCGTGAACGTGTTGCTCAAGGAGTTTGGAAAGTTTCAGAAGATGGTGAGGGAGTACCTTACCGACCGTACCAGCGTCCTTTGTGATTCCTCTGTGCCTTTTAATTATTGGGTATCCAAGCTGGACACTTGGAATAAACTTGCTCCGTATGCCTTGGAGGTCCTGGCCTTCCCTGCCGCTAGCGTGTTATCGGAGCGTGTTTTTAGTGCCGCTGGGGGAATTATAACAGATAAGCGCACTCGCCTGTCAACTGACAATGCTGACAAGCTGACCCTTATCAAAATAAACAAGGGCTGGATTGGGCCAGACTTCTCATCACCACCAAATGACAGCAGAGTAACATAAAGTCAAATCCACTGTGTTATTTCGGGAGGTGTATTCCCATGCACCGCTTCACACCCACACATGGGTATACGTTTCCTCATTTCGGCTGTTTTTTGCTCTTCTCCTTATCCTCAGCCTCCACCACCACTATACCAGCAAGGTGACCGTGGTCCGTGTTGCCAGCATTGCAAGTTCCTCCATCCTAATTTTTGGCAGCTTTTGCTTGGAAGGCAAGGCAAAGACTGTGGGAGACCCACTCCCTAATAATGGGAATAATGTTTTTAATATGCTGGACTGCATGGCTCTTGTAAGGGGCATTAAAACCGTCTTGTTAAGCTACTGTGACCTCCACGTCTCTTCCACGGGGCATTGATATTGTCTTTTTATTCCACTGCGACCTCCACCACACTTCCAAGGGGCATTAAAACTGTCTTGTTAAGCTACTGTGACCTCCACGTCTCTACCACGGGGCATTGGTATTGTCTTTTTATTCCACTGCGACCTCCACCACTTCTCCAAGGGGCATTAAAACCGTCTTGTTAAGCTACTGTGACCTCCACGTCTCTTCCAAGTGGCATTGATATTGTCTTTTTATTCCACTGTGACCTCCACCACTCTTCCAAGGGGCATTAAAACTGTCTTGTTAAACCAATCTGAACTCCACCACTCTTCCAAGGGGCATTAACACCGTCTTGTTAAGCTACTGTGACCTCCACGTCTCTTCCACGGGGCATTGATATTACCTTTTTATTCCACTGCAACCTCCACCACTCTTCCAAGGGGCATTAAAACCGTCTTGTTAAACCACTCTGAACTCCACAGCTCTTCCAAGGGGCATTAAAATCATCTTGTTAAGCTACTGTGACCTCCACGTCTCTTCTACGGGGCATTGATATTGTCTTTTTATTCCACTGCAACCTCCACCACTCTTTCAAGGGGCATTAAAACCGTCTTGTTAAGCTACTGTGACCTCCATGTCTCTTCCAAGGGGCATTGATATTGTATTTTGTATTCCACTGCGACATCCACCACTCTTCCAAGGGGCATTAAAACTGTCTTGTTAAACCACTCTGAACTCCACAGCTCTTCCAAGGGGCATTAAAACCGTCTTGTTAAGCTACTCTAACCTCCACGTCACTTCCATGGGGCATTGATATTGTCTTTTTATTCCACTGCGACCTCCACCACTCTTCCAAGGGGCATTAAAACTGTCTTGTTAAACCACTCTGAACTCCACAGCTCTACCAAGGGGCATTGGAATGTTGTTTTTAATTACCTCTAACCTCCACGACTCTTCCAACGGGCATTGCATTTCCTCCTAATTTTAGTCAGCTTTTGTAAGCGAACACTAAGGGAGACCCACTCCCCAATAATGGGTAGAAGGTTTTTAGTACGCTGTAATCCACGTCTGTTTCAAGGGGCATTGCAGTTCCTCATAATTTTTGGAAAGCCTTCCATTCACTGCTTAGGCCAACAGTGTACAGGAGACCCAGTTGCTATGAATGGAAAAAACGGTTTAGTTAAGGCCCTCTGACCTCCATGTCACTTCCAAGGGCCATTGGAGTGCCTCGAAATTTTTGGTAGGCATTGCACTCACTGTATGCCCTATAACTGTGTAGCCGAACCGCTCCTTTTGGTACAGAAACATATCCTACAAGACATGTGCGGTTGACTGGCCTGATATTGATGTGAATGGTCCCTGTTCCTTCTGCTCTTTCTCCTTTGCCACCACCTCATCCATCATTCATCACCTGAAGCTTTGTTTTAATGGGTGTCCTTAAACTGGGATAGTAGCAGGAAAACATCCAGCAATCCTCGGAGGAGGTAGGATATGCGCCAAAACGCTGACCACCTCAGGCCTAGCCGCTACTACATACAAGGAACAGAAAGCTAAGGAGATGGATGGCCTCATGATCATTAATAATTTACTCGTTGTGTAGTAGGCCGACCACTGCTGCTATCTACCTTCTGAACTTTGTGTTGAAGCCTGATTGACCCAGGACCCGCAATCCTCTATGTCTGGAGGACGTGTTGCATCCCAGTGTCCAACTTTGTCCCGGCTTCCACAATATTAACCCAGTGTGAAGGCGTCAGTGAGATGGACCATCCCTGGCCACATTCACTTGTCCACGTGTTTGTGGTTAGGCTGTCCTTCCCACTAAATGCACTGGGGAGGGCACAGGTAATGTTTTGGTATGCGCGCTTGTGTATAAGGCGCACCGGGACAAATAGGGGCGGCTGGGGACCGAGTATGGACACCCAGTCGCGGGGCGGCTGGGGACCAAGTATGGACACCCGGCCGCCCCCTGGCGGCTGGGGACCAAGCGTGGACACCCGGCCGCCGGGCGGCTGGGGACTGAGTATGGATACCAGGCCTCCGACGCAGCCATGACGTGGTGGCCAGATTCCGCCTCCACATGCCTAAAAGGCCCAGTTTGAAGTGCAAGCAAGCAAGTAGTATGGTATTGCAGCCTGGGGGTGGGTGGGTGGCAGGCTGCATACTTGCACTTGCATTGCAAGGAATGGGGGAGGTAGAATTGAACACTGCCCTGGGACAAGGACTTGCACGGGGATAGTAGCAAGTCTGCGTCTTCTGATGCGGCAAGGATCACTTCTGATGCGCACACTTTTAGGCAGTGACCTGGGTGTCAGAGATGCTTCCAATGGTCTTCCCCATGCTGTTCCCATGTCTTTTCAGCACTGTATGCATGTGTCACACAGCACATGGCCAGATAAGGTTGTAAAATGTTAAAATGAAATTTCTCGGTGAATGCATTTGTCACGGTTGAAAGCAATACAAACGTGCAAAAACGCATAAAAAATGCTACTTGTGAACATAGCCCAAGGTGTGGAAGAGTGTTTTTGTTTTTGGTTATTTATTTTACCTTATACTCAAGTCTTTACCTTGGAAAGGAAGTTCCTTAAAATATTTCACAGGAAAACCATTTCAGTTTCGTTTTTGAACGTTTTATTGTGAGCCCGTAAAAGTGGTTTAATACCTCTGACCATGTTGTTGACAGCAGTGACCTGGGGGTCAGAAATGCATCCTGGGGCGATCCCCATGCTGTCCCCATGTCATTTGAGCACTGTCACTATCGTTTTGGGCACGTTTTAGGCTGTCTACAGACTGCCGGGGGTGCCACCTCAAAAATGCTCGGGTCTCCCATAGACTAACATTGGGCTCGTTGCTCAGGTCGAGCACCCGAGCATTTTAGTGCTTGCTCAACACTAGTTGACATCCATTTGCACCATCCGTGTGACATGTACCGGAATAGAATGCAGAAGAGAAATGACATGTTTAGGTGTTAGATAGATAGATAATGATAGATAAATAGATAGATAATGATAGATAGATAGATAGATTTAGGTAATAAATAAATGAAAAAAAATGACGTTGGGTCCTCCCCCCTATTTTTGATAATTAGTCAAGGTAAAGCAGCCAGCTGTGAGCTGATATTATCAGGCTGGGAAGGTTACTGGTTATTGTCCCTTCCCAGCCTAAAAATACCAGCTCACAGCCGCCCCAGAATTGGCACATCCATTACATGCACCAATTCTGGCGCTTTGCCCGGCACTTCCCGATTGCCCTGGTCCAGTGGCAATTGGGGTAAGGATAGTTGGGATTGATGACAGCTGTGATTTGTCAAAAATCACAGCTGGTATAAAGCCCTGATGTTAGTAATGGAGAGGCGTCTATCAGACTCCCCTATTACTAACCTGGTCATCAAAAATTAAAAACACACAGAAAAAAACACTTTATTTAAATAAAGACTCTGCCACACTATCCCTAGTTCACCAATTTATAAAAAAAAATCCCATGCAGGTTCAAAGTAATCCACCGAATCCGATGTAGTCCTGAAATGAATACCTGGAAAACATAAAAAGACAGAAATAAAAACACCAATTCCTTCACCAATTTATTTGTAAAAATGTTCCGACCAAGCTCCACCTTAGTCCACAGTTCCTCAAATCTGGCGAGTGTGAATAGCAGTAAAGTGACCGCTTTTCACAGTCGCCAAATAGTGACTACAACGCTCATCATAGCTGCTGAGTCTCACTTTCTCAGCGAGACCTGGTGACGATGATTAGCATTGTAGCGAGTGCCCGGCGCCTGTAACTAGCAGCCTATGTGTGTGTTTTTATTACTGAGTTAGTAATGGAGGTGTCTCATAGAGACCTTTCCATTACTAACCGCAGGGCTTGATGCCATCTATGACTTCTGACAAATCACAGCTATCATAAACCCCAACTATCATTACCCCGATTGCCACCGCACCAGGGTGATTAGGAAGAGTCGGGAAAAGCGCTAGAATTGGTCCATCTAATCAATACGCCAATTCTGGGGCAGCTGCAGGCTGGTAATTTTAGGCTGGGAAGGGCCCAATAACCAGGAACCTTCCCAGCCTGATAATATCAGTTCTCAGGTGTCAGCTTTACCTTGGCTGGTTATCAAAAATAGGGGGGACTCACACAATTTTTCTCATTTATTTATTAGCTAAATACATGTACAGTAAGCTACACATGCAAAGCACTGATTATATATGTCATGGACATCTATCTATCTTTGCACCTAAACATCTGTCATTTCTATTCTGCATTCTATTCCAGTACTTGTCAAATGGATATGTGGCACCCCAGGGGTCCGGTTGCCACAGTGGCATTGCCTGCCTCAAAAGAGGTAATGCCATGCCTGGAAGCAAGCAGGGATCCCCTAGTCAGGGATACTAAACATGCAACACTTTCCTGGCTCCAGACCAGCAAGGGGAGCTCCTCCCCTTTGCAACTGGGATCTGGGGGCGGGGTTAGTTAGTCTTGGTGTTAGGAGTGGAAGCGAGGACGTCGAGGACTGAGGAGCTGGGGACTGGAGCTGCGCGGCAGCTCACCCCTGACGTACCGCACAGAAGAAGCGGACACCGGAGTCCGAGGCTGTGGGGCACTGAAGGCCCAGCCGCAGAAACCGGAGGGCAGGAGATTGCAGGTCTCCTGGCCCCATCAGACGCCCGGAGGCTCAGCAGCACAGAGGGCCCAGCACCGCCACGAAGGAGCGAAGCATCAGCAAGTCCCGAGTTGCCAGCCATACGGGTGAGCACAGAAACGCTGCACTCAGGGACGAGGGTCACCGCACCGCTACAAGCAGCAGGGCCAAAGAGTTTAGTGGAAAGGGTAGGCCTCCAACTTCACCTGGCAAGGAGGATTCTTTACTTGCTTCCAGGCTGCCCGGGCTTCCTCTTCTAGCCAGTACTCTAGTCCTGGCTTGTTTAATCAGCACCAGTAAAGACCCTGGGACCGCACTTCCTTGTCCTTGTGTTTCTTGCTGCGCCATCAACCCCTGCACTACAATGCACAGCACAACCTGCAATATCTACACTGCCCTGGAGCTAGCTCTTCCTCTGGAGAGCCACAGCATCCCTGCTGCAGTATCATCAGCTTCAGAGGACTGCTCCGCAGCGGCGGCTCCCTTTAGCCACATTCCACAGGTGGCGTCACAAACTCTATAAAAACTCTATAAATCCCCTATACATAACCCCTTTTATTGACCGCCCTGGGTCACGGACCGGGTCACCGCCACTGTGACATTCCCCCAGCATCTACCGGCCCGGCACCGGGTACCCCACGGCCCAGGGGGCGCGTCATACTGTTCACATGGACGGCACACGGATGCCACAAGGATGCCACACACATACATGGATAGCACCGGTACTGGTTTTTCTAGTACTGGAAATATCAGGACGTGTGCAGGGGGCCTAAGCCTGCATTTACACATCCATGTGAAATATGCGTGTGCTGTCCAGTTTCTGATAGTACACGGACCCATAGAGTTTCATGGACCTATTCACACATTCATGAAAATCACGAATCCGTGTGTGAGATCCATGAGACTCAGAGCAGGTCCTATTCTCATCCGACTTTGAGGATCGGAATAGGACGTACTGCATGTGTTTAACATTGCACTGGGATTGTATGATGTAGAGAAGAATCTGATAGCACACGGACATTTTACACGGATGTGTACATGCAGCGTTACATGGGAAAAACACTGCAGAAACCAGAAAAGTTGGGTCCAGGACGTCTCCCCTTTGTGGGAGTTGCCAAGTATATCAAAAGTGCATGAAGGTTTTCCATCTCAGCTGCAGATGCATCACAAGTTACTGTCTCCTTCTTTTATAAGGGGAAAGTGACTAATCAGGCCTGTGGTGAACAAAATCCTATTATTGGGTGAGGGCAGAAAGTGCGGAGGGCAGGAGGGTTTGCCCCCTTCTACAGCCCCTACTATAATAGTGACCTAGTCCTGGGATGAGCAGAATCATCCGCTGTAAAGACGGCTGTCATCAATTCAGAAGTTACCGGTTTTTGCTCTTATTTTATTCCCGCTCTTCCCCTTACCGGTGTCCATTTTACATACCCATTATAACCGATGCTGCTGGGCATATGTCCGGGTTTTATCAGCAGCACAGAGGACAAGAGCCAATACAAGTCTATGGGTCCGTGTAAAACACGTACAGCACACGGATGGCATCAGTGTACAGTCAGTGTGCCGTCCGTGTACAGTCAGTGTGCTGTCAGTGTACAGTCAGTGTGCCGTCCGTGTACAGTCAGTGTACAGTCAGTGTACAGTCAGTGTGCTGTCAGTGTACAGTCAGTGTTCAGTCAGTGTACAGTCAGTGTGCTGTCAGTGTGCTGTCAGTGTACAGTCAGTGTGCCGTCCGTGTACAGTCAGTGTACAGTCAGTGTGCTGTCAGTGTACAGTCAGTGTGCTGTCTGGGTACAGTCAGTGTGCCGCCCGTGTGCCGTCCGTGTGCTGTCAGTGTACAGTCAGTGTACAGTCATTGTGCTGTCAGTGTGCCGCCTGTGTGCCGTCCGTGTGCTGTCAGTGTACAGTCAGTGTGCTGTCCGTGTGCCGTCCGTGTGCTGTCAGTGTACAGTCAGTGTGCTGTCAGTGTACAGTCAGTGTGCTACCAGTGTGCTGTCAGTGTGCCATCCGTGTGCCGTCCGTGTGCCGTCCGTGTGCTGTACGTGTTTAACATTGTAAAGTATAGGAGAAGTTTTGGAATTGATTTTTCTTATGACATACTGGAAAAAAACGGATGGTCCACTGATCCAAATCACTGCTGGTACTGTTTTTTCGGGCACTGGTATTATACCGAGGTGTGAAGCCGGCCCTGTGCACAGCTCGTTATCAGCGTCCATTCCCCTGGGCCTCTTGTGCTTGTTATACTCAGACGGCTTCTTTCTCGGCAGAATTCTCCAGGGGGAACTGAAGCGGCTGAAATGGCAGCACGCGGAGGTGGGGGAGGTTCCTTTACTCGGGGAGGTGTCTCCTGATTCTGGTGGCAGCGGCAGTGGGGACGTCCAAAGTGAAGAACTGTTAAGTGAAGCCCGGATTCTGCGCCATCACAAAAATCGTTTAGAGACTCGTATGCAGATACTGGAGGATCACAACAAGCAACTGGAATCCCAGCTACATCGACTCCGGGAACTATTGCTGCAGGTATGACCCAGGATCACCGCTTCTAAGTGCAATCAGTTTACAATTTTGTCAAAAAATTTACTTTTACATTTCTAGTCCACAATGAAGGCGCTGGAGCTCAGGCAAGTAAAGGCTCAAATGAATGGGAAAAAATACAGGTGAAAATGCATCCAAAAGCTCATATATCAGCGAGTATATTTTACGCAGCGCTTTCCTGCCAACATTGGTTTTTGCTGCTGAAAAATCTGCAGATACTCAGCGTGTGCACATACACTTAGGCCCTGTTCCCACATTGAGCTTTTGGTGAGTTTTTGATGCTGCGGATTTTCTGCACCATTTCTGCACCTATTAAGATAGGTTACTTGTGTGGCGCCCCTGAGGGTTCAGTCGCCACAGAGGTACTGCACCTCACCCAGAGGTGTGGTGTCTCCTTCTCTCAGGTAAGGAGGGAGTGCTGCCCGGAACCCCAACACCTGCATACAACACTACACTGCTCCAAGCCGGCTGGAAGGGCAAGATGCAATGTGTTTTCCTGCTGAACCCTGTCCCTGGCTGGAGTGGGGGGAACTCAGAGGTAGGGGGAACCATTAGTGGGTGTGGGTGGAGGAAGCAGTTTAGGGGAGCACTATAGAGTGAGATATAAAAAGGGAGGCCATCTTAGGGTGGCATAACAGAAAGGTCAAAACAGAAGAGAATGTCAGTCAGACAGGGAGCAAAGGCTCTTTAGGAGCTCTGCTCCACAAGTAGGGCCTAGTCCTAGAGGCCCAGGTGGGGAGCAGAGGAGCAGACTCCGTTCTAAGGAAGGGATCCCAGGGGGTATGGCGAGTGCAAGACGGCACCCGTACGCAGGGCCGGCTCCAGGTTTTTCTGGGCCCCGGGCGAAAGAGTCTCAGTGGGCCCCTTTAACACATACCACGATTCATGATGCAGAGATACAGCGGAGAAATATATATATATATATATATATATATATATATATATATAGTACAATGCAAAGATTTCACTTCTTACATTACATGAGTGATATCTATTGTAAATTCCACAATAGCTCAGAAACCGGCGAATCGCTCCACACAGAATACTGGCCCCCATATAAGGCTCCATACGGAATACTGGCCCTCATATAACGCTTCATACAGGATACTGGCCCCCATATAACACTCCACACAGAATACTGGCCCCCATATAACGCTCCATACAGGATACTGGTCCCCTTATAAAGCTCCATACAGGATACTGGCCCCCATATAACGCTCCATACAGGATACTGGTCCCCTTATAAAACTCCATACAGGATACTGGCCCCCATATAACGCTCCATACAGGATACCGGTCCCCTTATAACGCTCCATACAGGATACCGGTCCCCTTATAACTCTCCATACAGGATACTGGCCCCCATATAATGCTGCATGCAGGCTGTTACCCCCCACATAATGCCCCATACAGGCTGTCCCCCCCTTATAATGCTCCATGCAGGCTGTTGCCCCCCACATAATGCCCCATACAGGCCCCCCCCCTTTTAATGCTCCATGCAGGCTGTTACCCCCCACATAATGCCCCATACAGGCCCCTCCCTTTTAATGCTCCATGCAGGCTGTTACCCCCCACATAATGCCCCATACAGGCTGCCCCCCTTATAATGCTCCATGCAGGCTGTTCCCCCCCACATAATGCACTATGCAGGCTGCCCCCCCTTTATAATGCCCCATGCAGGATGCCCCCCCCCTTCTCTTTATAATGCCCCATGCAGGATGCCCCCCCCTTCTCTTTATAATGCCCCATGCAGGCTGTCCCCCCCCCTCTATATAATGCCCCATGCAGGATGCCCCCCCCCCTCTATATAATGCCCCATGCAGGCTGTCCCCCCCCTCTATATAATGCCCCATGCAGGCTGCCCCCCCTCTATATAATGCCCCATGCAGGCTGCCCCCCCTCTATATAATGCCCCATGCAGGCTGCCCCCCCCTCTATATAATGCCCCATGCAGGCTGCCCCCCCCCTCTATATAATGCCCCATGCAGGCTGCCCCCCCCCTCTATATAATGCCCCATGCAGGATGCCCCCACCCTTCTCTTTATACTGCCCCATGCCTCCATACATTAAAAAAAAAAAAAAATCAAATACTCACCTCCCTTCTCCTCACCTGCTGCCGCTGCCCGCTGCTCGCTGCTCAGCTCCGAACTCCAGCGTTGTCGGCGTCTTCCCGCTCTGCGCTCCCTGTGACGGCTCAGGGGAAGGCGCGGTGAAAAGACGTCACCGCGCCCTCTGACCTGAGACGTCACAGGGAGCGCAGAGCAGGAAGACAGCGGATCTGCGGAGGCACGGGGAGAGGTAAGTATCGGGCTGCCGGGGCCCTGAGCAAGCGGCGGAGAAGGGCGGGCGCTGACACCGCTCTCCTCCGCCCATAGCCCAGCGGGGTGCGCGACCGCCAGTGGGCCCCTCTGCCTGCTCAGGGCCCCGGCATTTGCCCGGGTGCGCCGGGTGCTGACGCCGGCCCTGCCCGTACGCCCCGAATCTGTCAGAAGACAGAGGGATCGTAGGCCGCAAGAAGGGGACCGGCCCCTGGTCCAGCTGTGTTACCAGTCTCGGCTTGGAAAACCGGAGGCTTCTGGCTTATATAGCCAGTTGCCGAAGCCTCATTCTAATCCCCGTGAGGGTCAAGCAGGTCCGGGAACTCCAACAAGACAGGAGGGACTTCAGAGTACCCGAGCGGGATTGAGAGTGGGAAGGAGGGAGAAAGACCCAGCGTGAAGACGGTCTAGCTAGGAACACAAGAAAGTGGGGTTCTGTCAGGTACTCCTAATCTGCCTGAGGAAGTGCTGAACCCCTGCCTGGTGAACGCAGCGCGACGTGGGAGGCTAGCACCTGTACAGTGCACCAGTGGAACTGTCATAAGAACTGTGAGTAAAAACTCGGATGACTGCACCGCACTGCCTCCGTCCCTTCTTTCATCTGCGCCATCTCTCCCTCCCGGCACTACGATGCCCAGCGCAACCTATACTACCTACACTGCCCTGGAGCTAGCTCTACCTGTGGAGAGCCACACCATCCCTGCTGCCGTAACACCAGCTCCAGAGGACTGCTCCGCAGCGGCGGCACCCTCTAGCCGCAATCCACAGGTGGCGTCACAAACTTTCCAAATCCCCTATAAATATTCCCCCCTTTCACTGACCACCCTGGGTCACGGACCGCGCCAGCCACCGTGATATCCCCCACCGGCATCCATAAGAGGCCCGGCTACCGAGTACCCCACGGCCCTGGGGGCGCGTCACTTGCATGTTTTCAAAAATACGCAGCGTAAAAAACTCACCAAAAACTCATAGTGGGAATGTAGCCTTATTAGACTGGAATTATGTGCCATTATTAATGAGGTGTGAATACTGTAAAGAGGAGACTTTCCTTTTGGCCTCGTTATAAATCTCTATGTCTTTATTATTGATTCATATAACAGATAATACCAATGGGGTGCAAAAACTAATCGAATACTGATGGATCACAGATGCAACCCCTTCCTTACTGAGCAATTTTCCAATTTTGCATTTTCATTTTTTCCTCCCTTTCTAACAAGGGCTTGTCTTTTTGCAGGACGAGTTGTATATTTGAAAGACCCCATGCATGTTACCATATAATCTATTAAAAAAGGAAAAAAATAGCTTACGTTGGGTGATATTGGAAAAAAAACTGCAATGGACACGTGAAATGGTGCATCCATTGGTAGCACTTGGTTTAAGTGCTGCTGTCAGTGATAGAAGGGTATGATAACATCACTGGTGATAAACGGATTGGACTTAAATAAACATATCGATAGTTGCAACACCGTGAACTTCACCAAATCTTTTGCCGCCTTTTCTCATCTTCCAATATAAACAATTATTTGAAATGAGGAACAATCTTCTTGCACAATTTGCAAACTGGGGAAATGACAAATCTCCACTTTGTAGCTGAATCTGCCAAGTTATAATCAGATTTAACATTTGTCCATAATTCTGTAAATACTAAACACTCACTAAACACCCTGACTGGAGGGGATTTGTCGCACAGTGCATTTTCTTACAGTCACCACTGTACTTAAGAGAGCTTCAATCAGGAAGATATCTTGAGTAAACAGTATTTACTTCATACTGGTTAAACATGAGATACAATTCAGTGTCACACAGTCCGTGTGCTGCTGACATAACACATTCAGGAAAGAAAGAAAAAACACAGGAAGTAAGAACAACCAACAATTGAGAGCTTTCCTCCCACCATACAGCAAGCATATAACTTTACACACTATCGCCATCTGCTGTCTGGTTAGTATAAAGTCCTTCTTTCACTTATAATAAGTCCTAATCTGTTGTATATGCCAACACCCTTTCTCAACAGTAAGGACTTATTCAATCAAACCCAACTTTTTTATTAGTCTCTGGTGTTTATCAGCATTCAACGCCTTTGTGAAGATGTCTGCTGTCAATTCTTCAGTAGGACAATACTCTAACTTCAAGACTCCTTGTTCCTGATGATCTCTCAAAAAATGATATTTCACATCAATATGCTTGGTTCTTGGATTGACTCTTTCCATCTGAGCAAGAACAAGACATCCTTGATTGTCGTCTTTCAGTTTTGTTGGTTCCAACTGTGGTTGTCCTAATTCTGTCAACAATTGTCTTAACCACAGTACTTCTTGACTCGCATGTGCTGCGGCAACATATTCTGCTTCTGTTGAAGACAGTGTCACAATTGACTGTTTCTTACTTGTCCAACTTATTGGTCCACCTGAGAGAAAATAAATATGTCCACTGGTAGATCTTCTGTCAGTTGGATCTCCAGCCCAATCTGCATCAACATATCCTGTTAAAATGCAATTATCACTTGTGGGTAATTTCAGCTTAACATTGCTAGTTCCTTTCAAATAACGCATTACTCTCTTCACAGCATTCCAATCAGCTTTATTTGGTTTTGATACCTTTCTACTCAGGATTCCTACTGCTGCGATGTCTGGTCTTGTAACGGTCGCTAGATACAGTAGTTTTCCTATTGCTGTTCTGTATTCTTCATTATTTGGTAGAATATTTTTTTCACTGTTCAGCTCTTTGAGATAATTAGTTTCCATTGGAGACTTTACTGTTTTTGCATCCTTTAATCCAAATTTTTCTGTTATGTCTTGAATCATGTGATTTTGATTCAGTAGGAAACTTCCGTCTTCTTCTCTTTCTACCTGTATTCCTAGGTACTGTTTCACATTTCCCAAGTCTTTGATTTTGAAATGTTGCTTCAGGATTTTTAGAATGTTTTCTTTATCCCTTTCTTGTTTAAAACAAATCAAAATGTCGTCTACATATATGAGTACATAAATCCATCTATTAATCAGCCTTTTTGTGTACAAGCATGGATCAGCTTTGCTTCTTTGAAATTTTTCATTTGTAAGTACTTCCGTGATTTTGTCATTCCACGCTTTAGCTGCTTGCTCTAAACCATATATGCTTTTCTGTAGTTTGCAAACTTTGTTTGGATTTCTTTCATCTTTGAATCCTGGAGGTTGTTCCATGTAAATGTCTTCTGTTAAATCTCCATTCAAAAAAGCTGTCTTTACATCCAGATGTCTTAGTTCCATCTGTTTCATTGCTGCAACTGTAAGTAAAGTTCTTATTGTAGTGTGTTTGACAACTGGAGCAAATGTCTCATCATAGTCTTCTCCATATTTTTGAGAATACCCTTTAGCTACGAGTCTTGCTCGGTATCTTTCAGCTGTGCCATCTGTTTGGTATTTTACTTTAAAAATCCATTTACATCCTATGGCTTTTCTTCCTTCTGGCAAATCTGTTAGTGTCCATGTATTAGAATCATGCATGGATTTAATTTCTGTTTCTGTTGCTTCTATCCATTTATTAGCTTCTTCTTCAGGAAGTTTAGATATGTCTTCCCAAGAGGTAGGCTCATAGATTTTTCTTATGCTTGTCTTGTATGAGAGACGTGTTTGTTGGTGGTTTTCCTTTGTTCTCTCTCATTGAACGTCTTGGTTCTGTGTCTGTTTGTAGTTGTGATTCTTCACTTTCAGTATTTTGTTCTTCATTGATTTCTACTTCTTTCTCATCAGATATTTCTTCAGTTATGTCACTATTGCTTTTCTCATTTTTTGTTTCAACTGAAATCATAATGTCTTCATTTAAATCTTCAATGAACGTCACACTGTTACTCACCGTAACTCTGTCTGTTTCGGGATCTAGGATTCTATATCCTTTGCAATTTTCACTATATCCAATGAATATTCCTTCCATGGATCTGTTTTGAAGTTTGGAACGTTTTTCTGTTGGAATGAATATAAAAACTTTACATCCAAAAACTTTTAAATGATTGACACTTGGTTTCATACCTTGCCACAGTTCATATGGAGTTTTCGTCAGTTTTCTGGAAAAAAGTCGGTTCTGTAGATATGTAGCTGTCATTGCTGCCTCACCCCAATATTTCTCTGGTAGTTTGGAATCCGTCAGCATACATCTTATCATTTCTGTTAGAGTTCTGTTTTTCCTTTCTGCTACTCCATTTTGTTCAGGTGTGTATGGAACAGTTTTCTGGTGTTCTATTCCATTTTGTCTTAAGTAGTCTTCTATTCTGTGACCTGTAAATTCACCTCCATTATCACTTCTGATGACAATTGGCTTCCTTTGAAATTTGTTACTTGATCTTGTTACATAGTCTACAAGTTAATCAAAAACTTCACTTTTGTTCTTAATTAAGTATGTGACTGTGTATCTTGAGTAGTCGTCTATAAAAGTCAACATGTATCTATTGCCTCCTGATGTAGTCACTTTCATGGGTCCACATACGTCAGTATGCACCAAATCAAGTGGTCTTTCGCTTTTCATCTCACTTTCTTTTGGAATAGATATCCTTGTGGCTTTTGATTTTATACAACATTCACATCTTACGGTAATTGAGCAATCTGATATCTTTAAATCTTTTGTCAATTCTTTTCTCTGTAGTTCCCTTATACTGTCAGGGTGTCTATGTCCTAGACGTCTATGCCACATGTGAATACAGTTTTTGTGATCATGTGTACATACCTTCATCTGTTCCTTTGGTGTGTCAAAATGATATAATTGTTCATCTGCCTTGACTTTGGTGATCACCTTGTTTCCTGGAATAATTGCACACTCATTGTCTTTGAATTTTACTGTAAGTCCTTTTATTGTTAAGCGTTTCACAGATAATAATCCGCCTTCCAATTTTGGAACATACAACACATCCTGTACAAGTATCTTTGAATCTTGTTAGAACTTGTTTGAACAATTTAGCATACCTTGTCCGATACCTTCTGTGGTTATTTTGCTTCCATCTGCAAGATAAATGGCTTCTTTCTTATCTAAATCAAGATCAGTAAAGAAATTCTTGTCACTTGTCATATGACTCGTTGCTCCTGAATCAATAAACCAACCAAGTGATGATTTCTTGTCTGTTACTTTAAATGTGCCATTCCAATTAATCTCACATGAATCGGAAATTGCGTTTTTTACTTTCTGTGTATGCTTTTTATGTTGTAATTGTTGTTCTGCTTTCCATATGGTACAGTCTTTCTTTAAATTACCTTTTTTCTTACATCTGAAGCATTCTCTTGTCTCTTTATTATAGGGTTTTTTAAATTCTGTAGCTTTAAGAGTGTCTTCACTGTCCTTTTCAGTAGAAGAATCATTTCTTTGTTCTTTTCTTCTCTGATATTCATCTATTAGTCTTGTTTTCACAAAATCTAATGTAATGTCAGTTTCTGGTCTCGTCTCAAGGGCATTTATCAAGGCTGTATACGAATCTGGTAAACTGCACAATAATATAGCTGCCACATGACTATCTTTAATGTCTTCACCAATAAATCTTAGCTGTGATATCACTTCCATCATTGAGAATATGTGCTTCTGCATGTCGTCATTTGCACTCAATCTCATACTGTAAGGCTTTCTTAATAAAAATAACTTGTGATTCAAGCTAGGTCTTTCATACAGTTTTCTTAATTCTTCCCACATTCCTTTTGCTGTTTCTTCATTTCTTATATGTATTAATTGAGCAGCATCCACTAATAAGCTAATGGTGGCTCTCGCTTGTCTATTCTTCTTATCCCATGTCTGATTATCTTGATTTGGTCTTTCTGTAACAATTACTTCCCATAAATCATCCTTAGATAACATCTCTACTTTGAATTTCCATAACTGATAATTTTCACTATTCAGTTTAGCTACTGTGAATTTCAGTTCTGTGTTACTCATCATCTTTATATAGTCTTACTTGTTTAGAGAGTCGTACTGAAGATATTCTCCTGTTTTTTTTTGTTGATAGTTCCTGTATGTCCTGCCTGTGTTGAATTCTCTGTAATTATATCCAGCTCCTGGGATCATGAATTCCTTTGTCACTCTGCATCTGGATTTATTTCCTTCTGTTTACAGAGCTTATCTGTGTGGTCCGTTATCTGGGGTTATAAACCGGGATCCTCTTGTAGTGCGGACCTGTAGTGTCTGGGCTTTAGTGTCTCGGCCCATAACTTGTCGCAGAGTGCATCTTCTTACAGTCACCACTGTACTTACGAGAGCTTCAATCAGCAAGATATCTTGAGTAAACAGTATTTACTTCATACTGGTTAAACATGAGATACAATTCAGTGTCACACAGTCCGTGTGCTGCTGACATAACACGTTCAGGAAAGAAAAGAAAAAAGCACAGGAAGTTTAAAACAACCAACAATTGAGAGCTTTATAATACCAAAGACGCCCCATATAATGCCAGAGATGCCCCATATAACACCAGAGATGCCCCATATAATACCAGAGAAGCCCCATATAATACTAGAGACGCCCCATATAATGCCAGAGACGCACCATATAATTCCAGAGATGCCCCATATAACACTAGAGATGCCCCATATAATACCAGAGACGCCCCATACAATGCCAGAGACGCCCCATATAAGACGCCCCATATAATTCAAGGGACGCCCCATATAATGTCAGAGACGTCCCATATAATACCAGAGACGCCCCATATAATGCCAGGGACACCCCATACAATGCCAGAGACGCCCCATATCACGCCAGAGACGCCCCATATAATGCCAGGGACGCCCCATATAATACCAGAGAAGTCCCATACAATGCCATAGATGCCCCATATAATGCCAGGGACGCCCCATATAATGCCAGAGACGCCCCATACAATGCCAGAGATGCCCCATATAATGCCAGGGACGCCCCATATAATGCCAGGGACGCCCCATACAACACCAGAGATGCCCCATATAATACCAGAGACGCCCCATATAATACCAGAGACGCCCCATATAATGTCAGAGACGTCCCATATAATACCAGAGACGCCCCATATAATGACAGAGACACCCCATATAATGCCAGAGACGCCCCATATAATGCCAGAGACGCCCCATACAATGCCAGAGACGCCCCATATAAGACGCCCCATATAATGCAAGGGACGCCCCATATAATGTCAGAGACGTCCCATGTAATACCAGAGACGCCCCATATAATACTAGAGACGCCCCATATAATGTCCGAAACGTCCCATATAATACCAGAGACGCCCCATATAAAGTCAGAGACGCCCCATATAATGCCAGGGACGCCCCATATAATGCCAGAGACGCCCCATATAATGCCAGAGACGCCCTATATAACGCCAGAGACGCCCCATATATATGTCAGAGACGCCCCATATAATGCCAGGGACACCCAATATAATGTCAAAGACACCCCATATAATGCCAGAGATGCCCAATATAATGCCAAACACGCCCCATACAATGCCAGCGTTTCCCCATATAATGCCAGAGACGCCCCATATAATGCCAGAGACGCCCCATATAATGTCAGAGACGCCCCATCCCCATATAATGCCAGTGTTATGATCTGCTACAAGCACTAAGGAAAGAAAGGAGATCTGTCCCTACAATAGAACTAAACTAGATCCCTACGATGTAACGGGGAACCTGATCCTGCGATCAGACCCGCTAAAGTCCTCAGCTAGTCTGTGCGAAGACCTATAGATGCAAGGGAGGGATCCCTAGAAGAACTAGGGACTGGGATAAAGTTGGACACCTCCTAGCTGAAATTGTAGCAGTAAAAGACAAACACGCAACAAAGAACATAAAGGTCCGAAGACCTAGCTAAACTGACTGAGAAAGGTAACTAAGCATCAGGCTAACTTAAGAGTAGAAATTACAATGAAGTCCAGCAAGGCCAGGAGGGCGGAGCAGGATTAAATAGGCAAAAAAGGTCATGTGACCAGCAAGATAGGTTTTTTCTAACAGTAAAGTTCTAACAGTACCCCCTCTTCTCTGAGGATCCTCCGGATCCCCTAGGCCCAGGCTTATCAGGAAACCTCTTGTGAAACGCTCTGACAAGTCTGGAAGCAGAAACATCATCCGCCCTCACCCATGAGTTATCCTCGG